>NC_082701.1:35585288-35888415 GCF_949987515.2 Delphinus delphis
TCAGTCTCTTGGAGAAGTAAAATTACAGATATTCAGGGAAATTTTGGTTTGCATTTAAATATGTGTCTAAGAGAGGTAGTTATAATAGAAATAATTGTGTAAGTAAAATAATACTTACATTGCAACTATAATAATCAATAGAAAAACAATCAAGACACCACAATGGACTCTGGACTGAAGGGCCAGGTGCAAGGTCTCTGCACAATGTGCCCTGTGAGCAAGTTAAACTCGACTAAGCACAGAGAGAGAGAAAAAAAGCCCCTTTCTTCTCATAAACTCCCCTCTGACAGCAAGAGCTGAGAAATTCTGCCACCTTAGCCAACAAACTCATGGCAGTCTAAATGAAAGGCTAATTTTTTGATTAAGGGAAACCAGAAATACTGAAACAATTGTGACACAGCCAAAATGACCGTGATCTACCACTCTGAAATATGAATCCATAACTTGGATTTGGAATACTTTCAAAGTTGGCCATCTTAAAAAAAAAGAAAATTTAATAAACTTTTAACTCATTATTGACCAGAGATGTATAATACATCCTTTGTTACCTGAATCTTATTGACCAGAGACATTTCAATATTCACTTACATAACAAATTGCCAGCAACAGTCTTTAGTTTCTGCAAAAATCCCTCAGTCAATGATGTGTTAATATGAAAATATGAGGGAGACCTTACAGACGCTGGAGGAGTAAGATGTGGAGATCACCTTCCTCCCCACAAATACATCAGAAACACATCTACATGTGGAACAAATCCTACAGAACACCTACTGAACACTGGCAGAGGACCTCAGACTTCCCAAAAGGCAAGAAAATCCCCACATACCTGGGTAGGGCAAAGAAAAAAACAGAGAAAAAAGAATAGGGATGGGACCTGCACCTCTGGGAGGGAGCTGTGAAGGAGGAAAAGTTTCCACACACTGGGAAGACACTTCACTGATGGAGGTAGGAAGTGGGCAGGGGGGAAGCTTCAGAACTTTGGAGGAGAGCACAGTAACAAGGGTGCAGAGGGCATAGCAGAGACATTCCTGCACGGAGAATTGGTGATGACCAGCACTCACCAGCATGAGAGAATTGGTGGCTCACCCCTCGGGGCCAGGATTCAAGAGGTCAGATCCCAGGAAGAGGACTGGGGTTGGCTGTGTGAAAGCAGTCTGAAAGGGGCTGGTGTGCCACAGCTAGCTGGGAGGGAGTCCAGGAAAAAATCTGGAACTGCCTAAGAGGCAAGAGACAATTGTTTAGGAGTGCATGAGGAGAGGAGATTCAGAGTACCACAATTGTCATATCAAACAAAATAGGCTTTAAAATAAAGACTATTACAAGGGACAAAGAAGGACATTACATAATGATCAAGGGATCAATCCAAAGAGAAGATATAATAATTGTAAATATATACACACCCAACATAGGAGCACCTCAATACATAAGGCAAATGTTAACAGCAATAAAAGGTGAAACAGACAGTAACACAATCATAGTATGGGAATTTAACACCCCACTTTCACCAATGGACAGATAAACCAAAATGAAAATAAATAAGGAAACACAAGCTTTAAATGACACATTAAACAAGATGGACTTAATTGATATTTATAGGACATTCCATCCAAAAACAACAGAATACACATTTTTCTCAAGTGCTCATGGAACATTCTCCAGGATAGATCATATCTCGGGTCACAAATCAAGCCTTGGTAAATTTAAGAAAATTGAAATCATAGCAAGTATCTTTTCTGACAGCAGTGCTATGAAACTAGACATCAATTACAGGGAAAAAACTGTAAAAAATACAAACACATGGAGGCTAAACAATACAATACTAAATGACCAAGAGATCACTGAAGAAATCAAAGAGGAAATAAAAACATACCTAGAAACAAATCACAATGAAAGCATGATGAACCAAAACTTATGAGATGCAGCAAAAGCAGTTCTAAGTGGGAAGATTATAGAAATACAATTCTAACTCAAGAAGCAAAAACAATCTCAAATAAACAACCTAAAGCAATTAGAGAAAGAAGAACAAAAAATCCCCAAAGTTAGCAGAAGGAAAGAAATCATAAAGATCTGACCAGAAATAAATGAAAAAGATATGAAAGAAACAATAGCAAAGATCAATAAAACTAAAAGCTGGTTCTTTGAGAAGATAAACAAAATTGATAAACCATTAACCAGACTCATCAAGAAAAAAGGGAAATGACTCAAATCAACAGAAATAGAAATGAAAAAGGAGAAGTAACAACTGACACTGCAGAAATACCAAGGATCATGAGAGATTACTACAAGCAACTCTATGCCAATAAAATGGACAACCTGGAAGAAATGGACTAATTCTTAGAAAAGCACAACATTCTGAGACTGAACTAGGAAGAAATAGAAAATATGAACAGACCAATCACAAGCACTGAAATTGAAACTGTGATAAAAAATCTTCCAACAAACAAAAGCCCAGGACCTAATGGGTTCACAGGCAAATTCTATCAAACATTTCGAGATGAGCTAACACATATCCTTCTCAAACTCTTCCAAAATATAGCAGAGGGAGGAACATTCCCAAACTCATTTTACAAGGCCACCATCACTCTGATACCAAAACCAGACAAAGGTGTCACAAAAAAAGAAAACTACAGGCCAATATCACTGATGAACATAGGTACAAAAATCCTCAACAAAATACTAGCAAACAGAATCCAAAAGCAAATTAAAAGGATCATGCACCATGATCAAGAGGGGTTTATCCCAGGAATGCAAGGATTCTTCAATATGCAAAAAACAATCACTGTGATAAACTGTATTAACAAATTGAAGGATAATAACAATATGATAACCTCAATAGATGGAGAAAAAGTTTTTGACAAAATTTATCACCCATTTATGATAAAAGCTCTCCAGATAGTAGGCATAGAGGGAACCTACCTCAACATAATAAAGGCCATATATGTTAGACCCACAGCCAACATGGTTCTCAATGGTGAAAAACTGAAACCATTTCCTCTAAGATCAGGAGCAAGAAAATGTTGCCCACCCTCCCCACTATTATTCAACATAGTTTTGGAAGTTTTAGCCACAGCAATCAGAGAAGAAAAAGAAATAAAAGGAACCCAAACTGGATAAGAAGAAGTAGAACTGTCACTGTTTGCAGATGACATGATTCTATACATAGAGAATCTGAAAGATGTTACCAGAAAACTACTAGAGCTAATCAATGAATTTGGTAAAGTAGCAGGATACAAAATTAATGCACAGAAATCTTGCATTCCTGTACACTAACAATGAAAAATCAGAAATTTAAATTAAGGAAACACTCACATTTACCACTGTAACAAAAAGAATAAAATACCTAAGAATAAACCTACCTAAGGAGACAAAAGACCTGCATGCAGAAAACTATAAGACACTGATGAGAGGAATTAAAGGTGATACAAACAGATGGAGATATATACCATGTTCTTGGATTGGAAGGATCAATATTGTCAAAATGTCTATACTAACAAAAGCAATGTACAGATTCAATGTAATCCTTATCACACTACCAATGGCATATTTCACAGAACTAGAAGAAAAAAATTCACAATTTGTATGGAAACACAAAAGTCCCTGAATAGCCAAAGCAATCTTGAGAAAGAAAAACAGAGCTGGAGGAATCAGGCTCCCTGACTTCAGACTGTACTACAAAGCTACAGTCATCAAAATGGTATGGCACTAGCACAAAACTAGAAATATAGATCAGTGGAACAGAAATGAAAGCCCAGAGATAAACCCATGCACATATGATCACCTTATGTTTGATAAGGAGGCAAGAATATACAATGGAGAAAAGACAGCCTCTTCAATAAGTGGTGCTGGTAAAACTGGACAGCTACATGTAAAAGAATGAAATTAGAACACTCCCTAAAACCATACACACACAAAAATAAATTCAAAATGGATTAAAGACCTAAATGTAAGGCCAGACACCATCAAAATCTTAGAGGAAAACATAGGCAGAACACTCTATGACATAAATCACAGCAAGTTCCTTTTTGACCCACCTCCTAGGGAAATGGAAATAAAAACAAAAATAAACAAATGGGACCTAATGAAACTTGAAAGCTTTTGCACAACAAAGGAAACCATAAATAAGATGAAAAGACAACCCTCAGAATGGGAGAGAATATTTGCAAATGACGCAAATGACAGAGGATTAATCTACAAAATGTACAAGCAGCTACTTCATCTCAATATCAAAAAAACAATCAACCCAATCCAAAAATTGGCAGAAGACCTAAATAGACATTTCTCTAAAGAAGATATACAGATTGTCAACAAACACATGAAAGGATGCTCAGCATCACTAATCATTAGAGAAATGCAAATCAAAACTACAATGAGGTGTCACCTCACACCTGTCTGAATGGCCTTCATCAAAAATTTACAAACAATAAATGCTGGAGAGGGTGTGGAGAAAAGAGAACCCTCTTGCACTGTTGGTGGGAATGTAAATTGATACAGCCACTATGGAGAACAGTATGGAGCTTCCTTAAAAAATTAAAAATAGAACTACCATATGACTCAGCAATCCCACTGCTGGCCATATACCCTGAGAAAACCATAATTCAAAAAGAGTCGTGTACCACAGTGTTCATTGCAGCGCTATTTACAATCGCCAGGACATGGAAGCAACTTAAGTGTCCATCGACAGATTAATGGATAAAGAAGATGTGACACATATATACAGTGGAATATTACTCATCCATAAAAAGAAATGAAATGGATTTATTTGTGGTGAGGTAGATGGACCTAGAGTGTGTCATACAGAGTGAAGTTAGTCAGAAAGAGAAAAATGAATACTGTATGCTAACACATATAGATGGAATCTAAAAAAAAAGGTTCTTAAGAACCTAGGGGCAGGGGCAGGACAGGAATAAAAATACAGATGTAGAGAATGGATTTGAGGACATGGGAAGGGTAAGCTGGGACGAAGTGAGAGTGGCATGGACATATATACACTACCAAATTTAAAATAGATAGGTAGTGGGAAGCAGCCTCATAGCACGGGGAGATCAGCTCCGTGATTTGTGATCACCCAGAGCAGTGGGATAGGGAAGGTTGGAGGGAGATGCAAGAGGGAGGGGATATGGAGATATATGTATACCTATGGCTGTTTTACTTTGTTATATAGCAGAAACTAATACAATATTGTAAAGCAATTATACTCCCATAAAGATGTTAAAAAAAAAAGATACTGCAATGGTAATAAACAATCTTGTAAAAAATATTATAATGAGTTTTATTTGTTTGCTTATTTTTAAAATTTGGGGGAGTGTGGTATTGTGTTTCTTCTTTTAATTATGTATCTGCCTATTACTGAATTCAAGCTCTCAATTCTCACCACATGACAGGCTGATAAATCAAGAGGCAAGTTGTTGGGACAAGGAATAGTGACTTTATTCAGAAAGCCAATAGACTGAGAAAATGGTGAATTAGTATCCCAAAGAACCATCTTGCCCGGGTTTGGATGCTAGTTTCTTTTCTAGAATAATGATGAGGTAGGTGAGGAGGTAAAGTAAAAAGTCAATAAGTTGTTGCAAATATTCCCTAGTTCTGGTCAGACTCCAGAGGGTATGTGTTAATTTCTTCTTTCAAGTGGGGCCTGGTCAGGATGTTTCCTGTTAGCTGAACAAAGGTATTTTAGCCTAATGCTCAGGCATGGAGGTAGGTTTCCCGGAGACGAGCCATTATGTATATTTTAAGCTATGGGCAATATCCCCTTAATGATTAACTTGTACCAAAAGCCATAGAATACAAAGGTTAAAGTAAAAGAAGCAGAACCAATATGGAGTCAGATTTGTTATTCCCATTACATGCCTATAAAATGTAGATGTAGATTTTGTCTCATTATATAAGTGGTGTAAGGTAGGAGAAGAGAATTGGGGAAAGCCATATAGATATTATTTTTATTTAAGAACTATACCAATCAGAGGAAGTAATGATCAGCAGTGGAGGGTAGTCACACACAATATATAGATGGAAACAGGGCCCAATAAAATCTGTCATATGGTTGGATGAAAGGTCTCAAGAGGAGACCCAACTACACAGTTTAATTCTCCACCTCTGGAGAAATAAAACCCCTTAGTGATATGAGCAATTAGGCATAACAATGATGATAGTAAACTAAAGTATAAGTCTAGTGAACAATCATGATTGATACGGAGTAAAGACAGGAGATACTGAGGATGATACAAAGAGCACGAAATTTGCTGAGAAAAGGAGACTTTCATTGCTTCTTTTTTAGTTGTTCTCAAATTTTAGCATGTATTAGAATTACCTAGTATGTCTGTTAAAACACAGATTGCTGGGTCTTACCCTCCAAGTAAGTCAGTCTGGGTTAAGGGTTGAGAATTTGCACTTATAACAAATACCTAGGTAATACTGCTGGTGTAGATAATGCTGGTATAGATAAAACACTTGAGAACCACTTTTCTATGTAAATTAGAAACACTGTCTTATTCAGTTTCCCTAGGCAGAAGCTGGTATATTCTTGAATGGACAACCCTAAATTGTCTTTTCTGATCACTATCACTCCAGATACTACCACAGGAGAATGAAGTCAACAAAGCATGGTCTGGAAACAAGGTTGAAATAACAAACATACATGACAGATGATAAAATGCAAGGCAATATGAGGGACCTTCCTAAGACAGCATCCTGAAGTAAACTGCATTTATTTGCATATGAAAAGTGCAATATCAAATAAAAGCAACTTCTTAATTCAGATTTTTCAAATTTCAACCTAAACACACTGACAAAGGCAAGTCAAGAAATCTGTCAAGAAAAGATGAAAGTGATGTTTTAGAGAGAAAAGAAGTTTGTCTTCTGTCACTGTCTTTACAGTGAGGACTAATTGTCCCATGTATGACATGTTTTAAAACTGTACCTCCTGGTAAGATATGTTTCCCCCAGCTGTATGAATCTCTTTGTGGTTTTGTTTTGTTTGTTTGTTTCTCAAAGAGCAAAGATCATACTCTTGGAGGAAATGTACTATATTTGAAATGGTCTCCAGTTTTCTTTGGAGGGAAAAAAGTGAGTAGCAGTGGGTGAAAATGCACATCATGAAGATTTAGACTGAATAGTTTGAAAAATTTGCTGGAAGATGAGTGAGTCTGTGTGTTGATGGGTACTAAGGAGAAACTCCAGCCCAACCTTCCACTTATTTACCTGAGGATCAAGTATATCTGAGCATGTCTAGAGGTATGGTGTGATGGGTCTGAAAATAGTCTCTTTTGAGAGAGGGAACAAGACATCCTCTAAGGAAAATAAATCTAGGGAAAGTAGGTACTTCAGTTTGATTGAACTAATAGAAATGTTCCATTTATTGAAGACAGAAGGTAATTTTGGATTCTGTCTCTGAGATTGTTTTCTGTCCATGTATACTCTCTGAGTCCTTGGGAATTCAAACTGAGAAAAATCTTGAAAGTGCTTTTTCACTAAAAAGAGCAACTAAAGCCATTAGGCACACTGGACCACATAAGCTTGGTGCACATGAATGGAGAGTGATTCTAAGGTGGAAAAGAGTGTCCTTCCCACAACAGTAGGGAATGTTGCATGATGAGGCCATGTGGAGAGTGCCAACAAACAGCAGGGGATGGCATGAGCATCACCTGCCGCTGTTTGGCATAGAGGAATAATACTGGTTCCAAATAGGAAAACTATTGATATTCCTGTCACAGACAGGAGGTCAAATGTCTTTGTTTGCATAATATTCAAAGAGTAGTCTGTGTTATGTTTTCTACTCAAGCACAGTATAATACTTATGGGTTTGAAATATATATGGGTTTTAAAAACAAGACATACATTTGTTTTACTTGTGGACCTCTAGCATAACATTGCTAACACTGTACTCTAATTTTTGGTTTTCCCCACTAGACAGTGAACTCCTTAAGAACAGAGACCAGATTTTGCATATCTTTATCATTTAGCACCTGACACAGAGGCAGTATTGAAATACATATTTGTGTTAATAGAGAGAAATAAAATCTTGCCTTTACCTCTGCAATTAGTTGGATTGATTATGTTCTCTTGTTACCTGATCACAGAAAAAAAAAAAAAAAAGAAATCCCACAAAGTATTCCTAGATGCTTATAATTATTGGTTTTGGGCTTGTACCTCTCTCCAGATTACAAGCTCCTCTAAATCAAGAGCTTATGTTTTGCTGACTACTTCAGAGCTGATGCCTATAACACTGGGTTATCAATATATTTTTACTGCGAAGTATACACAATTGAAAATATAGACCCCTCACTATTTCCCTAAAGTAAGTCATACCAAAAAATGCCATTAACCCTAGGTAAGGATGCAATGGATAATGCAGTCATATACCCTATTCGAATTCCTCCTTTGTTTCAATTTCTGACAGGAGAATATTCATTTCCTTTTTTTTAGTAATATAGAAATACCTTTCATATCATAAGTGAAAAATAAGTACATGAAATAGAATGCAGGCTATTATGATAGCTATACACATTTATGTAGAGAAGACCAAAAGGAAAAATATAAAGTCATTTGTAATTTATTTGAGGACTGGGGGATTATATATTTCCCCATCTATTTTTCAAAAGTGCACTATTGTTATAATACTTTAAAAATAAAAATGTTAATTCAAAGATTATTAATAATATTCTTCACTTATCTCCAGTATGGCTGTAATGTTGGCTGTAAATATGAAACTTTCTTTCACACACCAATATTTTCAAGAATGGAATATTCTCATGCAGTATGTGGTAAGATGCATTATTTCTCTCTGGATTGGGCTGATATATTTTCAATCAAACCTGTTTCCTCTATGAAATTAAGTTTCCACTGGAGACTTTATTCTCACTGTATATAAGCAGTAGTTAACAAAAAGCCATTATTTTGAAATGTCAAGTGCTTCCTATTCTAAGGTGTTTTTATACATTGATAACTTACAATCAGCTTGATTAAAGCACTGAAGCTTAAAAGTGCATTGGGACACCATCTTCATATACACAGGATAAACCCAGAGGTTCAAATACAGAACTTAAACACAGAGGGTCAAATACAGAACTACTATTTCTGAGGGAGGTACCACTTAGGAAAACCATGCTTTTTATGCCAGGAGAGATGTACTTAAATCCAAGGCTTTCATCCCTTGGAAGATGAATGAAGATCCCTTTGTTTTTATCCTTCACCTCCTAGAATTCCCAGAACCTGACGGTAGAGAAATCCGCTTCTCTGGGTTGAACAGAGAAGGGTGCAAATAGTTTTAGCTCAAACAATAATGCTGTATCCAATTTCATAAACGATTCCACTTTCCTGAGACTTTCTCCTTAAGTCTGCATCTCTTCCTGTGTTCCCTATCTTGATACACGGTTCCATCTTTCAGGAATTTACCTAAGACAAACACTTCACAGATATTACAAGACTTCCCTCTTCTTCATTCAAAAACTGTCAACTTCTGTCAACTAAACCTCTAAAATGATTCTTGAGATGATTCCCTCTTTCTTTCTTTTCTTTTCTTTTTTAACATTTTTATTGGAGAATAATTGCTTTACATATTTGTGTTAGTTTCTGCTGTATGACAAAGTGAATCAGCTATACATATACATATATCCCCATACCCCTCTTTGTGTGTCTCTCTCCCACCCTTCCTATCCCACACCTCTGGGTGGTCACAAAGCACTGAGCTGATCATCCCTGTGCTATGTGTGGCTTCCAACTAGCTACCAATTTACATTTGGTACTGTATATATGACAGTACCACTGACTCATTTTATCCCAGCTTCCCCTTCCCCTTCCCCATGTCCTCAAGTCCATTCTCAGTATTTTGTTGAGGATTTCCACATCTATGTTCATTAGCGATATTGGCCTGTAGTTTTCTTTTTTTGTGACATCTTTGTCTAGTTTTTGGTATCAGTGTGATTGTGACCTTGTAGAATGAGTCGGGGAGTGTTCCTCCCTCTGCTGTATTTTGGGAGAGTTTGACAAGGATAGATGTTAGCTCTTCTCTAAATATTTGATAGAATTCCCCTGTGAAGCCATCTGGCCCTGGGCTTTTGTTTGTTGGAAGATTTTTAATCACAGTTTTCAATTTCAGTGCTTGTGATTGGTCCGTTTATATTTTCTATTTCTTCCTGGTTCAGTCTCAGAAGGTTGTGCTTTTCTAAGAATTTGTCCATTTCTTTCAGATTGTCCATGTTATTGGCATATAGTTTCTTGTAGTAATCTCTCATGATCCTTTGTATTTCTGCAGTGTCCGTTGTTACTTCTCCTTTTTCATTTCTAACTCTGTTGATTTGAGTCTTCTCCCTTATTTTTCTTGATTAGTCTGGCTAATGGTTGATCAATTTTATCTTGTCAAAGAACCAGTTTTTAGATTTATTGATCTTTGCTATCATTTCCTTCATTTCTTTTTCATTTATTTCTGATCTGATCTTTATGATTTCTTTCCTTCTGCTAACTTTGAGTTTCTTTTGTTCTTCTTTCTCTAATTGCTTTCAGTGTAAGGTTAGGTTGTTTATTTGAGATTGTTCTTGTTTCTTGAGATAGGATTGTATTGCTATAAACTTCCCTTTTAGAACTGCTTTTGCTGCATCCCATAGGTCTTGGGCCGTTGAGTTTTCATTGTCATTTGTTTCTAGGTATTTTCTGATTTCCTCTTTGATTTCTTCAGTGATCTCTTGGTTATTTAGTAGTGTATTGTTTAGCCTCCATGCGTTTGTAATTTTTACAATTTTTTTTCCTGTAATTGATATCTAGTCTCATAGCATCGTGGTCGGAAAATGTACTTGATACAATTCCAATTTTCTGAAATTTACCAAGGTATGATTTATCCTGGAGAATGTTCCATGAGTGCTTGAGAAGAAAGTGTATTCTGTTGCTTTTGGATGGAATGTCCTATAAATATCAATTAAGTCCATCTTGATTAATATGTCATTTAAAGCTTGTGTTTCCTTATTTATTTTCATTTTAGTTGATCTGTCCATTGGTGAAAGTGAGGTGTTAGACTCTACTATTATTGTGTTACTGTGGGTTTCCGCTTTTATGGCTGTTAGTATTTGCCTTATATATTGAGGTGCTTCTATGTTGAGTGCATAAAGATTTACAATTTTTATATCTTCTTCTTGGATTGATCCCTTGATCATTATGTAGTGTCCTTCTTTGTCTCTTGTAATAGTCTTTATTTTAAATTTTATTTTGTCTGATATTAGAATTGCTACTCCAGCTTTCTTTTGATTTCCATTTGCATGGAATATCTTATTCTATCCCCTCACTTTCAGTCTGTATGTTTCCCTAGGTCTGAAGTGGGTAGCTTGTAGACAGCATATATATGGGTCTTGTTTTTGTAACCATTCAATGTCTTTTGGTGGGCACAATTAATCCAGTTACATTTAAGGTAATTATTGATATGTATGTTTCTATTACCATTTTCTGAAATGTTTTCAGTTTGTTATTGTAGGTCTTTTCCTTCTCTTGTGTCTCCTGCCTAGAGAAGTTCCTTAGCATTTGTTTTAAAGCTGGTTTGGTGGTGCTGAATTCTCATAGCTTTTGCTTGTCTGTAAAGGTTTTAATTTCTCCATCAAATCTGAATGAGATCCTTGCTGGGTAGAATAATCTTGGTTGTATGTTTTTCCCTTTCATCACTTTAAATATGTCCTGCCAGTCCCTTCTGGCTTGCAGAGTTTCTGCTGAAAGCTCAGCTGTTAACCTTATGGGGATTCTCTTGTATGTTATTTGTTGCTTTTCCCTTGATGAATTTAATATTTGTTCTTTGTATTTAATTTTTGATAGTTTGATTAATATGTGTCTTGGCCTGTTTCTCCATGGATTTATCCTATATGGGACTCTCTGTACTTCCTGAACTTGCTTGACTAGTTCCTTTCCTGTATTAGGGAAGTTTTCAACTACAATCTTTTACAATATTTTCTCAGTCCCTTTCTTTTCCCCCTCTTCTTCTGGGACTCCTATAATTCAAATGTAGGTACATTTAATGTTGTCCCAGAGGTCTCTGAATCTGTCCTCAATTCTTTTCATTCTTTATTTTACTCTGCAGTAGTTATTTCCAGTATTTTATCTTCCAGGTCAGTTATTTGTTCTTCTGCCTCAGTTATTTATGCTATTGATTCCTTCTAGAGAAATTTTAATTTCATTTATTCTGTTGTTCATCATTGTTTGTTTGCTTTTTAGTTCTTCTAGGTCCTTGTTAAACATTTCTTGTATTTTCTCCATTCTATTTCCAAGATTTTGGATCATCTTTACTATTACTCTGAATTATTTTTCAGTTCAACTGCCTATTTCCTCTTCATGTGTTTCGTCTTGTCAGTTTTTACCTTGCTCCTCCATCTGCTGTATATTTCTCTGTCTTCTCATTTTGCTTAATTTACTGTGTTTGGGGTTTCCTATTTGCATGATGCAAGTTCATAGTTCCTGCTGTTTTTGGTGTCTGCCCCCAGTTGTGAGTTTCGTTCAGTGTGTTGTGCAGGCTTCCTGGTGGAGGGGGTTGGTGCCTGTGTTCTGGAGGGTGGGGATGGATCTTTTCCTTCTGATGGACAGGTCTCCTTCTGGTTGTGTGTTTTGGAGTGTTTGTGAACTTAGTATGATTTTAGGCAACCTCTCTGCTAATGGGTAGGGTTGTATTCTTGTCTTGTTAGATATTTGGCATGGGGTGTCCAGCACTGGAGCTTGCTGGTCGTTGAGTTGAGCTGGTTCTTAGTGTTGAGACTGAGATCTCTGGGAGAGCTCTCACTGATATATATTACATGGGGCCGGGAGCTCTCTGGTGGTCCAATGTCCTTAACTTGGCTCTTCCACCTCTGAGGCTCAGGCCTGACACCTGGCTAGATCATCAAGACCCTGTCAGCCACAAAGCTCAGAAGAAAAGGGGGGAAAAAAAGAAAAAAAATAAGTAAAATAAAGTTATTAAAATAAAAACTTAAATATATATATATATATATATATATATATATATATATATATGTCTCCCATCCCTATTTTCTTTCTGTTTTTTCTTTTGTCCTACCCAGGTACATGGGATTTTCTTGTCTTTTGGGAAGTCTGAGAATCTTCTGCCAGAATTAAGTAGGTGTTCTGTAGGAGTTGTTCCACATGTATATGTATTTTTGATGTATTTGTGGCAAGGAAGGTGATCTCCATGTCTTACTCCTCCACCATTTTGAAAGTCCTCCTCTTTTTTACTTTTAGAATTAAAATGTACAGTCTGGAACACCGAATAAAATAAAATGATTATTGCCTGCAGCTTATTTATTTTGAAATGTGCCACATTCTTGGAAGATTCAATTGGTAGACCACAGAAATGATCACTATCAAGTGAACTATTCCTTGATAAGTACCATACAGAATGGAGAATATGGTTGTAAAATGAAAGTATTATGGGGTTTATTATTAGTGTATGAGGATAATTTTTACATGTGTCTGTGTGTGAAATCTATTACCCTTGTCTTTATCCAGATTTTTCTATAGGGCAACAATAGAGATGTTATTGTGTGAAACTTGCAAAGAGTTAGCTGTTGTTTTATATTTTGGGGAGGACATAGTGACTAACTTGGAAATTACTCTTTAACAATATTTCTCAAGATATTTTATGAAAATGAACAAAATCACATGGAAGCACTTAAAAATTCATAATCCTGAGCCCTACTCTAAATCATTTCACCTAGACCAGAAGCCTCATTCATTTTAGAAATTATTACCGGGTATATTCATACATTCCAAAGTTTGGTGTTGCTACTCTGTTACATAAAATACTCATCAGCTTTTGATTTTCAAATTAAACCAGTATACATTTTTTATTACTCTTATTATTTTGGAAGACCTAACAGAGGGAAACAGATGATTGATAAGGAGGAACTAAAATATTAATATTTTCTATAATTTAAACACTATGCTAGATTATTTCATAAAAGCTCTTTTTATTAAAACCTAAAAAAACTACATTAATATTTTATTATCTACAGATGAGAAAACTGACACAGAAGAGTTTATTCTTTTATGCTAATACAGTCACAGGATTTCTAAATTGAAGTATAGTTGACTTATAATATTATATTAGCCTCAGGTGTACAACATAATGATTTGATATTTTTATACATTATGAAATGATCACCACTACAGTAAGTCTAGATACCATCTATCTCCATACAATGTTATTACATTATTATTGAATGTACTCCCTATGCTATACATTACATCCCCAGTACTTATTTATTTTATAACTTAAAGTTTGTAAATCTTAATCCTCTTCTCCTATTTTACCTATCTCTGGCAATCATCAGTTTGTTGAATCTGAGTCTCTTTCTGTTTTGTCATGTTTGTGCATTTGTTTTGTTTTGTTCTTAAATATCACACAAAAGCAAAATCATATGTTATTTGTATTTCTCTGTCTGACTCATTTCACTTAGCCTAATACCAACGCTCTGGGTCCATCATGTTGTCACAAGTGGCAAGATTTCATTTTTCTCCATGGCTGAGTATAATTCCATAATATATATACCACACCTTTATTCATCTATCAGTGGACACTTAGGTTGCATCTGTATCTTGGGCTATTGTAAATAATACTTCAATGAACATTATGGTACATATATATTTTTGAATTGGTGCTTTTGTTTTCTTCAGAGAAATACCTAGAAGTGGAATTGCTGGATTGTATGGTAGTTCTATTGATATTTTTAATTTAATCCACCAACAGTGCACAAGGGCTCCCTTTTCTCGACATCCTTGCCAACACTTGTTATTTCTTATATTTTTGATAATAACCATTCTGGCAGCCATTGTGGTTTTGATCTACATTTCTCTGATCATTAGTGACTTTGAACATTTTTTGATGTGCCTGTTGGCCATCTGCATGTCTTCTTTGAAAAGTGTCTATTCAGGTCTCCTGCTCATGTTTTTTTAATTGGATTTTTTTAAATTAAGTTGTATGTGTTCTTTATATATATTGAATATTAACTCCATATCATTTGAAATATCTTCTCCCATTCAGTAGGTTCTATATTTTTTTCCTCCTTTGTCATAAATTAATTGACCATAAATGTATGGGTTTATTTCTGGGCCTCTATCCTGTTCCAGTGATCTATGTGTCTGTTTTCATGCCAGTGCCATACCGTTTTGATTACTGGGCCACTCTTTATCTCTCCTTCAATTCTGAATGATAATTTTGCCAGGTAGAGTATTCTGGGTTGTATTTTTTTTTCCTTTAAGTACTTTAAATATATCATACCACTCTCTCATGGCCTGCATAGTGTCTGCTGAAAAAAATCATCTGATAGCCTTGAAGGGATTCCCTTGTATGTGACTAGTTGTTTTGCTCTTACTGCATTTAAAATTCTATCTATATCTTTAACTTTTGCCATTTTATTATTATATATCTTAGTGTAGATATCTTTATGTTCATCTTTTTTGGGGACTCTCTGTGCTTCCTGGACTGGATATCTGTGTCCTTCCTAAGTTAGGGACATTTTCAGCCATTATTTCTTCAAATACTTTTTTTGCACCTTTATCTCTTCTCTCTCCAGGAATGCTTAATGTGAATATTAGTATGCTTGACATTGTCCCAGAAGTCCCTTAAACTCTTCTCATTTTAATTTTTTTTGTATGTTCTGATTGGTTGATTTCTACTATTTTGTCTTCCAGATTGCTCATACGTTCATCTGTATCATCCAATTTGCTGTCATTTCCCTCTAGTGTATTTTTCATTTCAGTTATTGTATTCTTCAGCTTTGGTAGGTTATTTCTCATGTATTCTAACTCTGTTGAATTTTCCACTGTGTTCCTCTATTCTTGTCCCAAGTTCAGTTAGCATACTTATGACCATTACTTTGAACTTTTTATCAGGTAAATTACTTATCTCTGTTTCACTAGAGTTTACTTCTGGGTTTTTATCTTGTTCTTTCATTTGGAACATATTCCTCTTTCTCTTCATTTTCTTTGACTTTTTGTGGGTTTTTTCCCTATGAATTAAGCAAAACAGTTACCTCTATTTCTCTTGAAGGCCAAGATGCTGTAGTGTGGGAGCATTCCCTGTGTAGACTGCCATGTGCTGGATGGCTTTGGCAGGCCAACTGGGGCTGGATAAGATATCAGACAAGGGGAAGAGGGGTCCTGGAGTGCACTGGTCTGGAGCCACTCTGTCAGGATGACTGGAGCTGGAGTGGGCAGTTTTTCTAGGGTGCACCAGCTCAGGCTGAGGTTACCTTAATGGGATGGTTGAAGCTGTAGCAGGTGTGAGCCTGGGCCATGCTGGTTTGGCCTTGGCAGGCTGTCTAGAGCCCCAGGCCCTTGTCAAACTGCTGCCTCTCTTCTGGGACTTGGAGTGCATTTGTGCACGAATCCTTTAATAGCAGGGTCTTGATTTCCTATAGCCCTCCAGCTCTTCTGGATGTATACCCCATTGGTTGTCAAAGCCAGACAAGAGGGGGGTTTATCTTCCTTGTGATGGCCTCCATGGTGGGGTATCTGATGTGGGGTTCAAACTTATCACTCCTTAGAGAAGACCTCCACATTTGTGATATTCCCTCTAACTTATGGGTCACTGTGCTGGGGGTGTGTCTTGACTTGATAGCATCTTTGCCCCTTATGTCCAACTCAATGTAGCTTTATATTTATATCTTAGTTGAAGAGCTATTCTGCTAGTGTTCAGGTCATTCTCAGAGACAGTTGTTCTATATGTTGTTGTAGTTTTGGTGTGTCCATTGGAGGTGACCTCTGGTGCCATCTTGATCCCCACCCCCCAGCTCATAGGATTTCAACTCAGATTCTATACTTCACCTAACCCTATATCCTTTTATTTCATCTTTCTGAGCACAAAACAAAAGTCAAGATGTATGAATGATAAATAATAGCACATTTCATGGGAATTCTAAAGAAGCAAAGATCAATGAGGGCTGTAGAGATGAGACCTGAAGTAGGCCTTGAAAATGGGTAGGGATTTCAAATAGGTGTTAATAGCAAAACATGTTAATAGTAAAAGAAGTGATTGATGGGGTGAATATATGCATGCATAGATAAATAAATAAATATAATCTGGGGCATACTAAGTTCTCCTTCATACTAATTGCATAAATGTAAATTTGGGCTCAGTAGCCGACTAAAATACCTACCCAGTATTTCCTTGCAAATTTGAAAATAGTTCTTTATATGACAAATACTATAAGAGATCTATAATATGAATCCATGAAAATTGAAACCCTTTCTTACATAACAGCATATCAGCAGATCTATAATATGAATCCATGAAAATTGAAACCCTTTCTTACATAACAGCATATCATCAGTTTGGATTATGCAATGGAACACATTCTAAGTAAGAGAAATGACATGAGTGATTACAGAGCAATAGGAATGAGAACAACCTACCTAAATAGAACCAGAAAAGCAGCTAGTTTAAACCAAGGTGTTTGGGGAGTAGTAGTAACATATATTTATAACATATCTTATGATTATAAAGCATTTTCATTTCCTTAATCATTTGATTCTCACAAAAGTATTATGAGTTATGAATTATTATTCTAATTTATTTTAAGCTGAGAAAGTTTTTACTTAAATTCATATGTCCTGGAAAAATTAGAGCTTGGATTCCATCACATATTTTTATTTCTGATTAGTCATGTTTTTTTGCTTATACTATGGATACCCCATATTTGAATAGAGAATGGACTCAAGTTATGGAACAAATTAAGTCAATTTATAAATCAGATACTTATTGATTTGCTAAGTAACGAGTCTCTATAAAGATGCTTGACTGGCTTCCCTGATGTCAGCCAAGATTTGATGTCCAATTACAAACTATTATCAAATGTTTTACCCTAAATGTAGTTTCTGCTATATTTTATCTTTGGGATAGTAGCACTAAGGGCTCTTAGAATGAGCTTTATGAAAAACAGTAAGCTTGTGCAGAAGTAGTAGAAAATAGCCAGCTTCCTTTCTTTTTCTTCACAATTTAAAACTGACCCCATAGCCTCTTACTCCCAAAAGCCTCCTCCTTTCTCTATGCTCCAGGTAAGTGCTCAAAACTCAAAGAATTTTAACTGAGAATCTCAATTCTGACCCTTCATCAGCCTTATTCATAATGGCTGTATATACTCTTGTTGGGGGTTGTGCAGGTGGTACAGCTGCTTAAGACAAATTGCTACTGAGATTTTCCTTACTGGACATTTCAGAAAATGTAATAAATTTCTTACTACCACAGCAGTCTTTCTTCTAATTCAATCAGCTCTTCAGTCATTCCAGAGTGAACAATGAGTAGTGAGTGTGTACTGAAGTGATCTGCTGGGGTCTGACCAGATTACTGTCAAAAATAGATGGCGACTGTTTTAGAAATTCTCTGAAAAAGAAGGATAGATCTTTTTTTAAATGGGTAACAAAGAGAAATACTAAAGACACATCAAGTGGGAGGAAGTTTTATGAATAAAGATATGGAACTCACAAAGGTGGTGTATTTGGAGGGAAAGAAGCATTTAAAAGGAATACTCAATTGCAAGAAAGCCTAATGTGTGGCCATATTGAAAACACAAGACTATGCATTTGATATCTTGTATTAGACTGTGAGAGTGAGACAGTTACTGATATGAGTCCCCATATCCATAACTCACAGTACTATGATCACCATTTATAATGATTAAGAAAGGGAAACACTATAAATGAGTCACTGAAGACATAATTCTTTAGAGAGGAAATCATTTTTGTTATATCTGATGTTTAAATATCAAGTAAGAAAAAAACAATTTCTCAAATTGGGGATTTTAAAACAATGTTTTGCCTTAAAATGCTCTTGTTTGACTGAATTAATAATTTCCCTGTATTACACACAGTTCCCAGACTGGGAGAGAGTTTAGAGCAATTTTATATTTACAGAAAACTTTCATTGCACAGTGTTTCACAGATGGGTGTATGCTTTATGTAGAGGCCATATTAGATCCACTTCTGAAACCCAGTAGACTCCCAATAACACAGAACTGTTCTACCCACAAATTAGGAAACTGTGCTCTCAGAAACAAGTAGCATAGAATGCCCTCAAGGAGAAAAAGATGAAGAAATAAGACTTTCCTACCATATCTGATTTTCGAATATTAGCTTAGAAAGTTAAATGTTTTTATTCAGATAAATGAAGATGGCTACATGGTGAGCTGCATGGGGCTCTATTAAAAAGAAGGAATAATCAATCAATTAATCAGATCTCCTTGGGACAGGAATCAGTTTATCCAGCCCTCTTCCACTACATCTAAATAAGAAAAAGTCAATCAAATGGCTGAGAATGGAGTGATGCAGAACCAGGATGGGCACTAAGAGTGAGGACATATAGGGAGTAAATAGAGACCAAGGCTTTAGGAAGTACACAGGACTACCACAAAAGATCTGCAAGAAGATCAAAAGGATAAAGAAAACCTTAGGTGAAATAGCAATGTTTAACTCAATGATCCTAATCTTTTATGAGGGCAAGTTCTATTATACCCATAAAGAGTCAAACACCTTTTGACTTCTATAACCCAAGATTCTATACGCAGGTTGTACATTACAGTGAGTTGAATGATTGGAGAAGAGAAATTTCAATTATGTATTATGAAGGGAAATTGTGCCTAGAAGGGAGAATTATGAAATAAATAATCTGGAGGGAAATAGTGTTTTTTGAGTCCTACTGTGACCTGATGAGAATTGGCTAATGTGTAATAAACAAAGAAGTGCCAGCAATGCAAATAAAGTTGAGAAACCGTGAGACAATTTTCATTCCATCAATGCCATTAAAGCTAGTGAGGTTTAAGTTTTGGAAGTTAGAAAATAAAACCTTAAGGATCTTTGGCAGAAGTAAAGAGTAGACAGGTTTGGAATAATATAAAGAATTTGAAAAGTATGATGTAAACCAGGAATTTCAAAAATAAAGGCTGTAACTATCAAATTGTTTTATTAGATAACATCTGTTAGATATTATGCTAGGTGGGAAAGGAAGTTTAAAATGCACAGATGATTCTCAGAGGAGAATATTTCAAGAGGAGCAAAGAAGATATGAAATATTCATACAACTAATTTAAACAACAATGCTTGAGTAGAAGATGAGGTCTGAAAAATCAATAACTAACATAAAGTTAGAGAGTAAGATAGAAATGGAAAATTTGATCTAAATGAAAGAGCATTTTAAAAGGCAGATTAAGGAGAGAAGGATGTAATGATACTGAAAAGGGTAGGAGCTGTTGCATTTTTACTTGGATCTGGAAATAGGAAGAAGAGGGGAGCTGTGATCGGGCAATTATTTACAACACAAATGAATTTCTTACTTGCAGGCAAGTAATTGCCATAGAGACAGACATAATTTAATTTCTTGGCAGTTTTTTCTGCCTTAATAATATAATTCTATTTGATTTAAGTGAGATAATATTTGTAAAACATCTGGCCAAGTAAATATAGATTCACTTTTCTTAAACCCCTACATCAAGGATCTTTGAAAACATTATCAATGTATATACAGTAGAGTTTCTAAATAGTTTTGTTTTGCCTCTCTAGACATCCTAGAAGATCACTAATGTAAATAATCAGTTTTTTTAAAAATCTAACTATTAAGTGCTCATATGATTAATATATTTTAAATATCTGGACCATTGTAAAACAATATTAACATGATTTTTCTGAATATTTCAGTAATGGAGGCTTAAGTATCTCTAGGCTGTGCTGCGCAGCTAGACATAACATGTCTCATTGTCACCACATTGTCTCTCTAACATTAATACTCAAAATGATCAGAAGGTAAAACAATTTCAAACTCAGCTAGGAAAATACATGCAGATATTGAGAAAATGAACAATGAATACAACAGAAGAAAATAACACTTTTGCAAAAGTTACATTTATAAAGTATAAAGGAAGATGTAGGGTGACATGTTACAGCAAGAAAAAAAATGCAGTTTTCTGAAAGGAAATAGTGAAAAGAAATTAACAAATGGTATTGTTTGAAACATTAAAGAAAAAAAGCTCATGAAATGAGAATAATTATTTTATGTTAGTCCTTAAATGGATGTTCGTGTTGTAAATGTTTATATAATGTATTTTTATCTATATATCTGTTATTTTAATTGAACTTCTTATCAAAACCTTTCCACACTGCAGAAATAAAAAAGATCATGAGAGATTACTACAAGCAACTCTATGCCAATAAAATGGACAATCTGGAAGAAATGGACAAATTCTTAGAAACGCACAACCTGCCAAGACTGATTCAGGAAGAAATAGAAAATATGAACAGACCAATCACAAGCACTAAAATTGAAATTGTGATTAAAAATCTTCCAACAAACAAAAGCCCAGGACCAGATGGCTTCACAGGCGAATTCTATCAAACATTTAGAGAAGAGCTAACACCTATCTTTCTCAAACTCTTCCAAAATATAGCAGAGGGAGGAACACTCCCAAATTCCTTCTACTAGGCCACCATCACCTTGATACCAAAACCAAAGATGTCATAAAGAAAGAAACCTACAGGCCAATATCACGGATGAAAATAGATGCAAAGATCCTCAACAAAATACTAGCAAACAGAATCCAACAGCACATTAAACGGATCATACACCATGATCAAGTGGGATTTATTCCAGGAATGCAAGGATTCCTCAATATACGCAAATATATCAATATGATAAACCATATTAACAAATTGAAGGAGAAAAACCATATGATCATCTCAATAGATGCAGAGAAAGCTTTTGACAAAATTCAACACCCATTTATGATAAAAACCCTGCAGAAAGTAGGCATAGAGGGAACTTTCCTCAACATAATAAAGACCATATATGACAAGCCACAGCAAACATCATCTTCAATGGTGAAAAACTGAAAGCATTTCCACTAAGATCATGAAGAAGACAGGGTTGCCCACTCTCACCACTCTTATTCAACATAGTTTTGGAAGTTTTACCCACAGCAATCAGAGAAGAAAAGGAAATAAAAGGAATCCAAATCAGAAAAGAAGACGTAAAGCTGTCACTGTTTGCAGATGACATGATACTATACATAGAGAATCCTAAAGATGCTACCAGAAAACTACTAGAGCTAATCAATGAATTTGGTAAAGTAGCAGGATACAAAATTAATGCACAGAAATCTCTGGCATTCCTATACACTAAGGATGAAAAATCTGAAAGTGAAATCAAGAAAACACTCCCATTTACCATTGCAACAAAAAGAATAAAATATCTAGTAATAAACCTACCTAAGGAGACAAAAGACCTGTATGCAGAAAATTATAAGACACTGATGAAAGAAATTAAAGATGATGCAAATAGATGGAGAGATATACCATGTTCTTGGACTGGAAGTATCAACATTGTGAAAATGACTCTACTACCCAAAGCAATCTATAGATTCAATGCAATCCCTATCAAACTATCACTGGAATTTTTCACAGAACTAGAACAAAAAATTTCGCAATTTGTATGGAAACACAAAAGACCCCGAATAGCCAAAGCAATCTTGAGAACGAAGAAAGGAGCTGGAGGAATCAGGCTCCCTGACTTCAGACTATACTACAAAGCTACAGTAATCAAGACAGCATGGTACTGGCACAAAAACAGAAAGATAGATCAATGGAACAGGATAGAAAGCCCAGAGATAAACCCACGCACATATGGACACCTTATCTTTGATAAAGGTGGCAGTAATGTACAGTGGAGAAAGGACAGCCTCTTCAATAAGTGGTGCTGGGACAACTGGACAGGTACATGTAAAAGTATGAGATTAGATCACTCCCTAACACCAAACATAAAAATAAGCTCAAAATGGATTAAAGACCTAAATGTAAGGCCAGAAACTATCAAACTCTTAGAGGAAAGCAGGCAGAACACTCTATGACATAAATCACAGCAAGATCCTTTCTGACCCACCTCCTAGAGTAATGGAAATAAAAACAAAAATAAACAAATGGGACCTAATGAAACTTCAAATCTTTTGCACAGCAAAGGAAACCATAAACAAGACCAAAAGACAACCATCAGAATGGGAGAAAATATTTGCAAATGAAGCAACCGACAAAGGATTAATCTCCAAAATTTACAAGCAGCTCATGCAGCTCAATAACAAAAAAACAAACAACCCAATCCAAAAATGGGCAGAAGACCTAAATAGACATTTCTCCAAAGAAGATATACAGACTGCCAACAAACACATGAAAGAATGCTCAACATCATTAATCATTAGAGAAATGCAAATCAAAACTACAATGAGATATCACCTCACACCAGTCAGAATGGCCATCATCAAAAAATATACAAACAATAAATGCTGGAGAGGATGCAGAAAAAAGGGAACACTCTTGCACTGCTGGTGGGAATGTGAATTGGTACAGCCACTATGGAGAACAGTATGGAGGTTCCTTAAAAAACTACAAATAGAACTACCATATGACCCAGCAATCCCACTACTGGGCATATACCCTGAGAAAACCATAATTCAAAAAGAGTCATGTACCAAAATGTTCATTGCAGCTCTATTTACAATAGCCCAGAGATGGAAACAACCTAGGTGCCCATCATTGGATGAATGGATAAAGATGTGGCACATATATACAATGGAATATTCCTCAGCCATAAAAAGAAACGAAATTGAGCTATTTGTAATGAGGTGGATAGACCTAGAGTCTGTCATACAGAGTGAAGTAAGTCAGAAAGAAAAAGACAAATACCGTATGCTAACACATATATATGGAATTTAAGAAAAAAATGTCATGAAGAACCTAGGGGTAAGACAGGAATAAAGACACAGACCTACTGGAGAACGGACTTGAGGATATGGAGAGGGGGAAGGGTGAGCTGTGACAGGGTGAGAGAGAGTCATGGACATATACACACTAACAAACGTAAGGTAGATAGCTAGTGGGAAGCAGCCGCATGGCACAGGGATATTGGCTCGGTGCTTTGTGACAGCCTGGAGGGGTGGGATAGGGAGGGTGGGAGGGAGGGAGACACCAGAGGGAAGACATATGGGAATATATGTATATGTATAACTGATTCACTTTGTTATAAAGCAGAAACTAACACAGCATTGTAAAGCAATTATACCCCAATAAAGATATTAAAAAAAAAAAAGATTTCAGGTCCAAATGCTTTCACTAGTAATATATGATATATTTGATGTGCACCCTTGGGTATATTCTCCTTTGTGAAGAATTTAATGCAACACATCAATTATTCTGGACACAAATGAATTGCCACCCCTAGGTGGTAAGTCTCGGGAAGTAAGTATTTTGTCTTATCAGATTTCATCACTACAATTGTTATTATGGAGCTCTACTGTAACTATTTTAATTTCATTACCCTTACCCATAAGCATCAAGATCACCGTCTCTTCCATGTGTGGAGCTATTATAAAACCAAATGAGTAGTTTTAGCTGAATTTGCCTTTTAGTGGTGTCACAAAGCAATATAGCCTGAGTTTAAATATGAGTGGTTAGATTGAAGAAACTTTTTGGTGCCTGGTGGGGTCATATGAGGGAACTAAGATGGAGAAAGGAGACCTGGCCTGGGACTGAGTTCAGAAATAGGCTGTTCAGCTTTGGATAATCACTTAAGCATAATTACCTCATCCTTAAAATAAAATGAGTGATATTTAAGGAAGCTTCTAATTTTATAAACTACTAGACAAATATTGTGTGTGTGTTTTTCTAAACAGGTAAATACAAACTCAATATCATCTTGTATAATGTTTTGGAAATAACTAACCTTGGTTAAAAATCTGACCTGTGAAATTTTAATCTCCAAAGTAACATGATGAATAGAAACACACACATACACAGATACAAAGGTGATATATATACATACACATACACACACACAGGTACACACACAGATGTGAATGTATACTATAAATTTATATATATAATTTATGATTGTAAAATAATGGATTTATATGTCAATATTGAAAATAAATGCAATAGGTTATTTGAAAAATAAATTTCTTATGCTAAACATGAATAGAATATTTAAGATTAAGTTATGTTTCAAACTGAAAAACTATGTAAACCTTTGTACTTCTCACTGGATTTTCATGATGATATGATGTTGTTTATATACACTAAGGTTATTCTAGGTATCTCAGCACCAGTCTTATTTCAAATGTGTTTTCCTATTTTAAAACCTTATGTCATATAGCATTTCCATATACAGTAATTGGCTTAAGCAATCTGGTCATTATATTTCCACCACGTGTAAATCTACCTTGTATTCACTTAAGGCAGCTAATTGCTAGAAGTGAGAAGCATGCCAATTACATTCTCAATATACTCTGAGAAGGGTATGCTGGGTAAGTCACTTTCTGTGTATTTTACTCTACATTTTGATAAAAGTCAATATTTAAAATCTTTCTGAGAGTGTGTGTTGTACATTTGAGACTCTTTAAGTAGAGTTCATTCCTACCAAATAAATTAGTAAAAATCTTTAAAAAATAAATAAATAAAAGTATTTCCAACAGTTTAAATGCCTGTGTTACTATGTTCATTCACTAATAACTTCATCTAAGATATTGCTGTTTAATCATTAAGTAAAATCTTGGATGTGAACAGAGATACCTAATAGCACTCCCCTTTTTTTTTGCTTTGAGATTTGTTTTTTACAGTAAATAGCAACTTGCCATGCAACAATAAAGAAAATACAAAAGGCAAAAAGAGAGTTTCTGTACAGCATTTCAAGGCAATTTGGAAAGTCATAGGTTCATCATATAAATAATGGCTTCTGAGATTTGATCCTTAGAGTTTCATAAAAATAGTTTTTCAGTAGTTATTTTTGAAGCACTCATTAAGAGAAAGAATTCTAGACATGGCTTGAGTTTTGTACTACACAAATAATATATTTTAAAGGTACAAAGGAATACATAGCAAATATTTAGCTACATGACTTGATTTACAATAATATTTGAAGGAATCTTGAGGAAAAGGATACTATGCTTATGACACTCAGGTGGTGTTTTTGAAACATATAAGTGGTCAATTCTCCATTTTACCTTCCCTGATTGTACTGACAGTACATGTACAATTTCAAGCTACTCGATTTTAAGGAAAAATGCTCTGCAACCTCAGTATTAGATCCAAGGTGAAAACAATATTTACAAGGACATAAATGCTAAAATGTCCTATGTCTAATATTTAATCACAAGACAAAATGTGTTGATAAAAGAGTGTTCACTATGTTCTTTACAAGATGATTTTTATTTTTAGAATAAGTAATAGCTATCATGATACATGTAATAACTGTGTTTTAATGTGGTTGTTGAGCTCCAAAAATTTGAGGTCTTTTTTTCTCACTCTCATTTTCTCATTTTTCATTTCTCATTCTTTTTTTCTCATTCTCAAACCACTCACTGTGGTAGTGGTGTCAGGGGGGTGGGGGAGGGGAGTATGATATTGAAAATTGTCAATCAGTTACCAGTTAAACATTTAGAAAGAGACCTTCACATTTCCTAGTGACAGACTACAAAATTTATCATTTATCTGTGCACTCTGAAGTAATGCAAAATTCCCCACAACGGGCTATCAGTAACTCGACTGGCCTTGCTAGGGTATTACAAGAAATTCTTTATCACACTCTGAAAGTTTCCACAGTGTCGTGTATTCTGAACTTGGACATTAAAAAGAGATAAAAGCATTTACTTTCCCCCTTTGATCTGTCAGTACTTTAAAAACCAGAAAATAACTTTACTACTCTTCCACAGATCCATCCAGACACACATAAAGCCTTGGTTTTCACTCAGTGTCACTGTCAGCCTACAATGAATTAAATATCAAAATTGAATTCTTGGTTTTTAGTCCCCGGTTGTAACTAACAGATCTGCAATTACTCCCTGACCACACACACCCTGATTCCCATCTTTCTCTTCTTGCATTGCCTTGCTTTTCTTGTGACAAATTCTGTGTGATTAAAAATGAAAAGAAAAATAAGAAGTGAAATGGAAGAAAATAGGACAGAATAAATTTTATCTACTTTGTTGGCTTTTTAAAGAAATCACAGATCAATCCACTTGATACCGAGCAGGGTTCTTGACCTTCCCCAATCAATACAAATTGACTAAAGGCAAGACAAGAAATTCAGGCAAGGCTTTATTGGGGCCCCTGCTGCAGCAGGGGAGAGCTACAACAAGCAACATGTTCCCTTGCTTGCTTTCTCGCTGAAGGGAGCAAGCTTTCTCCTTATATGGGGTGAGGGTAGGGGTGTGTCCAGGGGTTGGGCCGGAGGGGTGGCTTAGGTGTTTTGCCCACTCCCTAGGTAGTGGTATGTGCATGGGGCATACGCAGTACACTGCTTTTGCTCCAGGCTCTTAAAAATTGGCAGTTGGGTTTTTAGGTCTCTTTTTATCTTTTGTCCAGAATTTGCCCCAACTGTGCATGCATGCAGTTATTTTTTGTCCCATATAGTTGCTTTGTATTTTATTGCTAAAGGAGAGGTGGGTCCAGGTACAAGCATTGCAACACTGCAGCAAAGGGTCCCAGGTCCCAGCCTGTCTCACACTGAGACACACAAGGTTTGAAAATTTCACTTCAAATACTGAATGAATGTTATCTCATTATTTTGTCCCTCACATTTGAAGGTATTTGGCATAAAGGATGACATATGAAAATAAATTTATTTCAATTCCTTATTCTAGCTATGTTGCTGATCGTCCTGGTAAGAAAAATGATGTTTTACCATGATTAAAATGTTTTCTATCTTGCCCTATGATCATCTCATTTTCCCTTAAGAAGTAAAAAAGAGTCTCTGTATATATTGCCAAATCCTTTACATTCCTTAAGCTGTCCTTTGAAGCATTTTAAGTCCATTACATTAGATTAAGTAGAGGATATAATGTGGTAAGATCTAGCTCTATAGACTACTTTATGTGTCCAGTTTGTTTAATTTTCATTTCAAGCTTAAAATGATGTGATTTCACTTCCTTCTCTTGATATTGCTATAAATATCGTGGCTTTGGTTGCAAAACATGCAAAAATTTTAACCTTAGGAAAATGAGTATAAACTAAGGCCTAATGTGGGGTCTGAAAAATGGAGTGGTGTAAATGATTAAAGGTACTAATCACACTTTAGGAATGATTACTTTTAGAAGAAGGGAAATTTCCCAACATTCTAAATGCAATCAGAATTCTCTGTATGTTAATTTCTTAGTGAGAAAACTATGGTAATTATTATAAATGACAAAATAGAGGCAGAGCACTTATCAAGAAAAGTAATTTTTTAGCTAAATTCTAAAAAAATTGTTCTAAAACAAATGCTTTGTTTTGTATGACATGGTATAATAGCTCCTATGCATAAAAAGTCTAAATTTAAGTAGATATCTCAAGACTACACATATATGACAATAAAAAATGTGTGATAGTAATAATAATGTTAGTGTTAAATATATTCTAAGTGTGTCAGGCTGAGTCAGTATGTTACTGGCAGCATTGAGATGAACCTCAATCAGATGATTGAGGTTCAACTCTAGAAGTCTCCAGGCAGGATCAATGTCTGTAAGCTGGAAGGTAGTGCAATTTTTCCTCAGGGATCTCTGTTGAGGATGAAGTAAGATTCTAAATAGCAACTAGAGACAGTAGACAGATTTTCTCAGGATTTCAACTAAATAGAGAGATGTTCATTGCAGTATTCCAGTCCAGGTAAATCAAGGAAACAGGGGCTTCCCTGGTGGCGCAGTGGTTGAGAGTCCGTCTGCTGATACAGGGGACACGGGTTCATGCCCCAGTCCGGGAAGATCCTACATGCTGCAGAGCAGCTGGGCCCGTGAGCCACGGCCGCTGAGCCTGCGTGTCCCAAGCCTGTGCTCCGCAATGGGAGAGGCCACAGCAGTGAGAGGCCGGCGTAACCCACCCCCCCCCAAAAAAAGAAATCAGGACAAAATAGAGTACCAAAGATCGATGGGAATGTTTTGGGGGATGAAATTAGGGAATATATAATAAGTGAATATTGAGGACCTTACTCCAGAGTGTCTTATATGGACTTGAAAAAGCAAGACTACGTGAGCATTCACAACTGAGGTCAGCTGGAATTCCTTTTCCATTTCCTAGTTTGACTGCAATGCATTCACTACCCAAGTGAAGCTGAGTCTCGAAGTGGAATTTCTTCAGTAAGTGCAACTCCTCATGTATGAGAAACTTATTTGGGCAGATGCTTTTCAAAATTATTGAGTTCTTTAAGAATACAACTCTTTAACAGAAATTCATCACTCAACAGTCTGTGTTTCACAGTTTATTTTATAGAGATTGTACACTGGTGGCCTGTTGGCCAAATTCAATCTGTGAAACTGCTTTATTTAGACTTTACAGTGATTTAAACTATTTTGAAATAATTCCAATTTTAAAAATCAGATAAATATGTGGATATCAGGCTCTTGGTGAGAAATTGGTTATGGTGTGCTCATATTTCTACATGATAAGTATCAAAGTGATTGAAGTTCATACTCTCTAGTTAACCATGAGCCTCATCATTCTTACACGTAATCAGTTTTACACATTTATGTTAATTTAACTACCAGCCACTTGGGACTTTGTTTTTTTTAACTCCAAGCTTATAATATTTGCTTCTCACTTTTTTCTTTATATTCTCTGGCTTTATTAAACCAGAAATATCTCCTTCATTTGCTAGACTCTTCAAATTATAAGATTTGCCTGTTATAGAAAGAATCTCCATCTGGAAAAACACACAGTCTATAAGTGCATGGTCAAAAGTGGTATAGTATCATGTCAGTTGCTTGGGTTTGAGTCACAGGTCCAAAACGTGCATCCCCTATGACACTAGCAATTTCCTTAACTACACTAAACCTCAACTACTTCATTTGTGAAATGGAGAAAATTAGTATTATAGTGAAATATTTTGTAATATTTGTGTGTATATATGTGTGTGTGTATATATATGTGTATATAAATATGCATATATTTGAATACATCATGTTGTAATATGATATAATTATGAGATAGTATAGATAATGATAATATAATATGTTACAGAGTAATAATGTTAATGATAACAATAATATCTAACATGTACTGAATGCTTTACTATATGCCCAACACTTCTCTAAGTGCTCTGTATCTGCGTCTTATCTATTCATGATAGCACCTTGTGAGCTTGGTATTATTATTGTCATCTACATTTATAGATGAGGATTTAAAGCCAGTACTCTGACTCCAGAGGCTCTATTAATGCTTGCAAAGATTTTAACAAAGTACATGATATATGATTTTCTAAGGGAGACAGGGGTTTTGATTTTTTTTTACAGTCAATTAATTACACTATCTGTATAATGTTAAAATATCTGGAAAAGACACTAAGAGAAGAAAGTCCTTTATAACAGTTGCCTACTTTCACATCCTAGAAGAAGCAAAGCATATTATGTTAGACCTACATTAGCATCAAGATTAAGAAACCCAGTTAATAGTAGAGTTATTAAATTGCTTAGTTAAATAAATGTTTTTGAGTGTTAACTGCTGTGATATTAATTTCCAAAGTAATCTAACATTGAAGCTGTGTCTACGGTGGGAAATCTAAAGCCAATTACATTTTTTTGAAAGAAAAACAATAGGGATGGGCTTGAGGTCAGTAAAGCAGTGATCTGTAAAATATTCACTTTTAGAACTGACAAAATCCAGGGACTTCATCCTTTATCACTCCAAAGGGTGGGCAGTCAGCTCACCTTGACCCTTTGTTGGACTTCCTTTGATAGATACAATTGGTATGTCTCAAGGAGGATGAAAGTTATGGTGGAAGTGCTCTGAAAATTCAACAGAGATGATTTCTTGGAAATAAAATCACACAAAATCTTGTTTATGCAAATGAGAGCCAGACTGCCACTAATTAAATGATTTTCTATATGAAAAAGTCTACTCCAAGAGCTCTTCATCTCCTAAAAATTCTGGTTTGAAGCTGTTTAAATGAAGGTCTTAGAAAACCTTTGACAAAACCATTTGGTTGAGTATCTCCCTATGAATGCAATGTGAAAAACCCAAATTTGTGACTTCATATTAAGCTAACTACAGTAATGATAACGCTAGAGGCAGAGCACTTGTCTAGGAAAAGAGAATCAGAGAAAATACTCCCCCCACCCCAACTAAATCCTGTGTTCTTGCCATTTCTTTTTTCTTTTATTTTTTTTTTTTACATCTTTATTGGAGTATAATTGTTTTACAATGGTGTGTTAGTTTCTGCTTTATAACAAAGTGAATCAGTTATACATATGTTCCCATATCTCTTCCCTCTTGCATCTCACTCCCTCCCACCCTCCTTATCCCACCCCTCTAGGTGGTCATAAAGCACCAAGCTAATCTCCCTGTGCTATGCGGCTGCTTCCAACTAGCTAGCTATTTTACGTTTGGTAGTGTATATATGTCCATGCCACTCTCTCTTTGTCACAGCTTACCCTTCCCCCTCCCCATATCCTCAAGTCCATTATCTAGTAGGTCTGTGTCTTTATTCCTGTCTTACCCCTAGGTTCTTCATGACATTTTTTTTTCTTAAATTCCATATATATGTGTTAGCATACAGTATTTGTCTTTCTCTTTCTGACTTACTTCACTCTGTATGACAGACTCTATGTCCATCCACCTCATTACACATAGCTCAATTTTGTTTCTTTTTATGGCTGAGGAATATTTCACTCTATATATGTGCCACATCTTCTTTATCCATTCATCCGATGGTGGACACTTAGGTTGTTTCCATCTCTGGGTTATTGTAAATAGAGCTGCAATGAACATTTTGGTACATGACTCTTTGAATTATGGTTTTCTCAGGGTATATGCCCAGTAGTGGGATTCCTGTGTCATATGGCCTTTTCTCCACACCCTCTCCAGCATTTACTGTTTGTATATTTTTTGATGATGGCCATTCTGACTGGTGTGAGATGATATCTCATTGTAGTTTTGATTTGCATTTCTCTAATGATAAATGGTGTTGAGCATCCTTTCATATGTTTGTTGGCAGTCTGTATATCTTCTTTGGAGAAATGTCTTTGTAGGTCTTCTGCCCATTTTTGGATTGGGTTGTTTGTTTTTTTGTTATTGAGCTATATGAGCTGCTTATAAACTTTGGAGATTAATCCTTTGTCAGTTGCTTCACTGGCAAATATTTTCTACCATTCTGAGGGTTGTCTTTTGGTCTTGTTTATGGTTTCCTTTGCTGTGCAAAACGTTTTAAGTTTCATTAGGTCCCATTTGTTTATTTTTGTTTTTATTTCCATTTCTCTAGGAGGTGGGTCAAAAAGGATCTTGCTGTGATTTATGTCATAGAGTGTTCTGCCTATGTTTTCCTCTAATAGTTTGATAGTTTCTGGACTTACATTTAGGTCTTTAATCCATTTTGAGCTAATTTTTTTGTGTGGTGTTAGGGAGTGATCTAATCTCATACTTTTACATGTACCTGTCCAGTTTTCCCAGCACCACTTATTGAAGAGGCTGTCCTTCCTCCACTGTATATTCCTGCCACCTTTATCAAAGATAAGGTGACCATATGTGTGTGGGTTTATTTCTGGGATTACTATCCTATTCTATTGTTTTGTGTTTCTGTTTTTGTGCGAGTACCATACTGTCTTGATTACTGTAGCTTTGTAGTATAGTCTGAAGTCAGGGAGCCTGATTCCTCCAGCTCCGTTTTTTGTTCTCAAGATTGTTTTGGCTATTCGGGGTCTTTTGTGTTTCCATACAAATTGTGAAATTTGTTGTTCTAGTTCTGTGAAAAATGCCAGTGGTAGTTTGATAGGGATTGCATTGAATCTGTAGATTGCTTTGGGTAGTAGAGTCATTTTCACAACGTTGATTCTTCCAATTCAAGAACATGGTATATCTCTCCATCTATTTGTATCATCTTTAATTTCTTTCATCAGTGTCTTATAATTTTCTGCATACAGGTCTTTTGTCTCCTTAGGTAGGTTTATTACTAGATATTTTATTATTTTTTTGCAATGGTAAAAGAGAGTGTTTTCTTCATTTCACTTTCAGATTTTTCATCAATACTTTATAGGAATGCCAGAGATTTCTTTGCACTATTTTTGTATCCTGATACTTTACCAAATTCATTGATTAGCTCTAGCAGTTTTCTGGTAGCAGTTTTAGGATTCTGTATGTATAATATCATGTTATATGCAAACAGTGACAGCTTTACTTGTTCTTTTGCTATTTTGATTCCTTTATTTACTTTCCTTCTCTGATTGCTGTGGCTAAAACTTCCAAAATTATGTTGAATAAGAGTGGTGAGGGTCGGTAACCTTGTCTGTTCCTGATCTTAGTGGAAATGCTTTCAGTTTTTCACCATTGAGGATGATGTTGGTGGTGGATTTGCCATATATGGCCTTTATTTTGTAGAAGAAAGTTCCCTCTGCCTAATTTCTGCAGGGTTTTTATCATAAATGGGTGTTGAATTTTGTTGAAAGCTTTCTCTGCATCTATTGAGATGATCATATGTTTTTCCTCTTTTAATTTGTTAATATGGTGTATCACGTTGATTGATTTGCGTATATTGAAGAATCCTTGCATTTCTGGAATAAACCCCACTTGATCATGGTGTATGATCCTTTTAATGTGCTGTTGGATTCTGTTTGCTAGTATTTTGTTGAGGATTTTTGCATCTATGTTCATCAGTGATATTGGTCTGTAGTTTTCTTTCTGTGTGGCATCATTGTCTGGTTTTGGTATCAAGGTGATGGTGGCCTTGTAGAATGAGTTTGGGTGTGTTCCTCCCTCTGCTATATTTTGGAAGAATTTGAGAAGGAAAGGTTTTAGCTCTTCTCCAAATATTTGATAGAATTCGCCTGTGAAGCCATCTGGTCCTGGGTTTTTGTTTGATGGAAGATTTTTAATCACAGTTTCAATTTCAGTGCTTGTGATTGTCTGTTCATATTTTCTATTTCTTCCTGATTCAGTCTTGGCAGGTTGTGCCTTTCTAAGAATTTGTCCATTTCTTCCAGGTTGTCCATTTTATTGGCATAGAGTTGCTTGTAGTAATCTCTCATGATCTTTTGTATTTCTGCAGTGTCAGTTGTTACTTCTCCTTTTTCATTTCTAATTCTATTGATTTGAGTCTTCTCCCTTTTTTTCTTGATGAGTCTGGCTAATGGTTTATCAATTTTGTTTTTCTTCTCAAAGAACCCGCTTTTAGTTTTATTGATCTTTGCTATCATTTCCTCCATTTCTTTTTCATTTACTTCTGATCTGATTTTTATGATTTCTTTCCTTCTACCAACTTTGGAGTTGTTTTGCTCTTTCTCTAATTGCTTTAGGTGCAAGGTAGGTTGTTTATTTGAGGTGTTTTTTGTTTCTTCAGGTAGAATTCTATTGCTATAAACTTCCCTCTTACAGCTGCTTTTGCTGCACCCCATAGGTTTTGGGTCATCGTGTCTCCATTGTCATTTGTTTCTAGTTTTTTTTTTTATTTCCTCTTTGATTTCTTCAGTGAGCACTTCGTTAGTAAGTAGTGTATTGTTTAGTCTCTGTGTGTTTGTAGTTTTTACAGATCTTTTCCTGTAATTGATATCTAGTCTCATAGCATTGTGTTTGGAAAAGATACTTGATACAATTTCAATTTTCTTAAATTTACCAAGGCTTGATTTGTGACCCAAGATATGATCTTTCCTGGAGAATGTTCCATGAGCACTTGAGAAAAATGTGTATTCTGTTGTTTTTGGATGGAATGTCCTACAAATATCAATTAAGTCCATCTTGTTTAATGTGTCATTTAAAGGTTGTGTTTCCTTATTTATTTTCATTTTGTATGATCTGCCCATGGGTGAAAGTGGGGTGTTAAAGTCCCCTACTATGAATGTGTTACTGTCAATTTCCCCTTTTATGACTGTTAGTATTTGCCTTATGTATTGAGGTGCTCCTATGTTAGGTGCATAAATATTTACAATTGTTATATCTTTTTCTTGGATTGATCCCTTTATCATTATGTACTGTCCTTCTTTGTCTCTTCTAATAGTCTTTATTTTAAAGTATATTTTGGCTGATATGAGAATTGCTACTCCAGCTTTCTTTTGGTTTCCATTTGCATGGAATATCTTTTTCTATCCCCTTACTTTCAGTCTGTATGTGTCTATAGGTCTGAAGTGGGTCTCTTGTAGACAGCATATATATAGGTCTGGTTTTTGTATCCATTCAACCAATCTTTATCTTTTGTTGGGAGCATTTAGTCCATTTACTTTTAAGGTAATTATCGATATGTATGTTCTTATTCCCATTTTCTGAATTGTTTTGGGTTCGTTTTTGTAAGTCTTTTCCTTCTCTTTTGTTTCCTGCCTAGAGAAGTTACCTTATAATTTGTTGTAAAGCTGGTTTGTTGTTGCTGAACTCTCTCAGCTTTTGCTTGTCTGTAAAGATTTTAATTTCTCCATCAAATCTGAATGAGATCCTTGCTGGGTAGAGTAATCTTGGTTGTAGGTTTTTCTCCTTCATCACTTTAAATATGTCCTGCCACTCCCTTCTGGCTTGCAGAGTTTCTGCTGAAAGATCAGCTGTTAACCTTATGGGGATTCCCTTGTGTGTTATTTGTTGTTTTTCCCTTGCTGCTTTTAATATGCTTTCTTTGTATTTAATTTTTGACAGTTTGATTAATATGTGTCTTGGCGTATTTCTCCTTGTATTTATCCTGTATGGGACTCTCTGTGCTTCCTGGACTTGGTTAACTATTTCCTTTCCCATATTAGGGAAGTTTTCAACTCTAATCTCTTCAAATATTTTCTCAGTCCCTTTCTTTTTCTCTTCTTCTTCTGGGACCCCTATACTTTGAATGTTGGTGTGTTTAATGTAGTCCCAGAGGTCTCTGAGACTGTCCTCAGTTCTTTTCATTCTTTTTTCTTTATTCTGCTCTGCAGTAATTATTCCCAGTATTTTATCTTCCAGGTCACTTATCCGTTCTTCTGCCTCAGTTATTCAGCTATTGATCCCATCTAGAGTACTTTTAATTTCATTTATTGTGTTGTTCATTGTTTCTTGTTTCTTCTTTAGTTCTTCTAGGTCCTTGTTAAATGTTTCTTGCATTTTGTCTATTCTATTTCCAAGATATAGGATCATCTTTACTTTCAATATTCTTAATTCTTTCTCAGGTCGACTGCCTATTTCCTCTTCCTTTGTTAGGTCTGGTGGGTTTTTATCTTGCTCCTTCATCTGCTGTGTGTTTTTCTGTCTTCTCATTTTGCTTATCTTACTGTGTTTGGGGTCTCCTTTTTGGAGGCTGCAGGTTCTTAGTTCCCATTGTTTTTGGTGTCTGTCTCCAGTGGCTAAATTTGGTTCACTGGGTTGTGTCGGTTTCCTGGTGGAGGGGACTAGTGTCTGTGTTCTGGTGGATGAGGCTAGATCTTGTCTTTCTGGTAGGCAGGTTCACGTCTGGTGGTGTGTTTTGGGGTGTCTGTGGACTTATTATCATTTTAGGCAGCCTCTCTGCTAATGGGTGGGGTTGTGTTCCTGTCTTGCTAGTTGTTTGGCATAGGGTGTCCAGCACTGTAACTTGCTGGTCATTGTATGAAGCTGGGTGCTGGTGTTGAGATGGAGATCTCTGGGAAATTTTTGCCATTTGATATTATGTGGAGCTGGGAGGTCTCTTGTGGACCAGTGTCCTGAAGTTGGCTCTCCCACCTCAGAGTCACAGCACTGACTCCTGGCTGCAGCCCCAAGACCCTTCCATCTACATGGCTCAGAATAAAAGGGAGAAAAAGTAGAAAGAAAGAAAGAAAGAAAGAAAGAAAGAAAGAAAGAAAGAAAGAAAGAAAGAAAGAAAGAATGAAAGAACGAAAGAAAGAAGGAAAGAAAGGAGGGAGGCAGGGAGGGAGGGAAGGAGGAAAGAAGGAAGGAAGGAGGGTAGGAAGGAAAGAAAGAAAGAAGATAAAATAAAATAAAGTAAGATAAAATAAAATAAAGTTATTAAAATAAAAAAAATTAAGAAGAAGAAAATTTTAAAGAAAAAACAAACAAACAAACAACAACAAATGGACAGATAGAACCCTAGGACAAATGATGGAAGCAAAGCTATACAGACAAAATCTCACACAGAAGCATACACATACACACTCACAAAAAGAGGAAAAGTGGAAAACATCATAAATCTTGCTCTCAAAGTCCACCTCCTCAATTTGGGATGATTCGTTGTCTATTCTTGTATTCCACAAATGCAGGGTATGTAAAGTTGATTGTGGAGCTTTAATCCGCTGCTTATGAGGCTGCTGGGAGAGATTTCCCTTTGTCTTCTTTGTTCTCACAGCTCCCAGGGCTTAGCTTTGGATTTGGCCCCGCCTCTGCGTGTAGGTCGCCAGAGGGCGTCTGTTTTTCGCTCAGAAAGGATGGGGTTAAAGGAGCAGCTGCTTCGAGGATTCTGGCTCACTGAGGCTGGTGGGAGGGAGGGGTACAGAGTGTGGTGCGAGCCTGCGGTGGCAGAGGCCGGCGTGAAGTTGCACCAGCCTGAGGCGCACCATGCTGCGTTCTCCCGGGGAAGTTGTCCCTGGATCCCGGCACCCTGGCAGTGACGGGCTGCACAGGCTCCCCGGAAGGGGGGTGTGGATAGTGACCTGTGGTCGCACACAGGCTTCTTGGTGGCAGCAGCAGCAGCCATAGCTTCTCATGCCCACACTTTTAGCCACAGCTCACGCCCATCTCTGGAGCTCCTTTAAGCAGCTCTCTTAATCCCGTCTCCTCGCACACCAGGAAACAAAGAGGGAAGAAAAAGTCTCTTGCCTCTATGGCAGCTCCAGACTTTTCCCTAGTCTGCTTCATGGCTAGCCGTGGTGCACTAAGCCCCTGCAAGTTGTGTTCATGCTGCCAACCCCAGTCCTCTCCCTGCGCTCTGACCAAAGCCCAAGCCTCAGCTCCCAGGCTTGCCCACCCCGGTGGGTGAGCAGAGAAGCCTCTTGGGCTGGTGAGTGCCGGTTGGCACCGATCCTCTGTGCGGGAATCTCTCCGCTTTTCCCTCTGCACCCCTGTTTCTGTGCTCTCCTCTGTGGCTCTGAAGATTACCCCCTCCACCACCCACAGTCTCCGCCCGTGAAGGGGCTTCCTAGTGTGTGGAAACCTTTCCTCCTTCACAGCTCCCTCCCATTGGTGCAGGTCCCATCCCTATCCTTTTGTCTCTGTTTATTCTTTTTCTTTAGCCCTACCCAGGTACATGGGGACTTTCTTGCCTTTTGAGAGGTCTGATGTCTTCTGCCAGTGTTCAGTAGGTGTTCTGTAAGAGTTGTTCCACGTGTAGATGTATTTCTGGTGTATCTGTGGGGAGGAAGCTGATCTCCACGTCTTACTCTTCCGCCATCTTCCCCTCGTCCTCTTTACACTATTTCACATTATTTTATGGCTGCTACCCATAAGAAGTAGACAAGCAAGTGGACTAGGCAAGACCATACACACACACACACACACATACACACACACACAAATTCATAAGAATAATTATGAAATTTTGAGCACATATAAAGTGCTAGGTATGGTGATTTTATATGCTTTACACATTTAAATGTGATATTTGTTTAAACCATCCAATAGTCTACATATTATGATCACCTCCATATTATAGATGCAGAAACTGAGCCTTACAAAGGTTACATAACCTCCCTTACACTGTGTAGCTCTTATATGGCACAACCAAGATCTAAATGTTTGCAGTCTGACTCTAGACCTGGACCTCTCAACCACTACCCACACTGCTTTAAATGTTTTCATTATATTATTCATTTAAGTATCACAAAAATCATACTTAGAAGGGTATTGAAAAGTCCAGAGTAGTTAAGTAAATTGCCTACCAGAAGCAGAGATCCAAAGCCATGACTGCCTATATAAATCCCATTATCTTTTCTCAATACCACATTTCACAGTAACTATAGAAAACTTCAAAGCTGATCCATGACACTATTCAACATATACCACAGGCAATATGTTCATTAAGCCTCAAATGAATGATCTATTGAGAGCAGGAAGTATGAATTCTGCATGAGAAGTTTCAAGGCAAAAGCTGACCTAAAAGTGGACCTTCAGCATATTGGCCTGGCTTACATATTCTGAAAGGAGGATGTTTGGTATCCCTTGTAGTAAATCCCTTGTACTAAACCCAGAATGCATAAAGTATGTGCCTTGGAAAAGAACATGGCATGTTCCAGAACAAACGATAATTGAAGGCTGAATCTTTATACTTTTCCTTGAGAAGTGATTTGCACAATTTGGCAAGGTGTTGGGCATTTTAAAAGGCCCTTAGCAGTTTTGCATCTAAGTGTGCTAGTTTTAGGTGAAAGTTCTGGAATCAAGCCCAAGTAGAGCCGAATTCCAGGTTAGAACTGCCACTAAATATGGTGTTCATAGCCCAAGAATCTGAGAATTTTTAAGCAAGGTGTTTGTTTTCTGAGCATTCTACATTTTTTATGTGCTCAACTTATGAAGTGCCACATGCCTCAGAATACTTTTATTCAAAAGAGATACTTAGGCAGTTCTCTCCCATGATGTAGTTATAGACTGTATTAGTTCTTCTAAAAAACAGTTCATATTTGTTCTGATTGAATTCCATAACCATTAAATAAGACCATTTCTTTAAATTGCCAGGAGCCATTATAAAATGCAATTTACCTATATCCTTTCTATTAAAATCCAAACAGCATTGCTGTGGCTGCAAAATCGTAGATGATATAATGGATTGAATCACACTGCATTTTTTTGTTTAGTTTGTGGTCAAAATTTAAATCATGATTTGTAATTTAATTTTGTGATTCTAGAAAGCATGATGATTTGATGCTATTCATTTGCTTTTAAATAAAATCACACTGATGTATATGTATTGGGAATTAGTTACTTTCCAAATTTATGTGGCTCTTGTAGAATACAATTGTTGCCAGTTAAGCCAGAAATACTTCCTGATAAGAAGAGATTAAAGAGATATAGCAAATTGTAGAGAAAATGACAGGAAGAGACATAGAACTCAGTTGAGAAGTAGCTTAACTAAGGTGATTAATGTGTGGAGGCAAAAGAAATAAAATATCCTACTGAGGCACATACCATCTGAGTTGAACAACACACCCTAACTAGATGCATCCTCTAAGCCATGAACCAGGTTAAGGACAAGAATTATGAAAATGCTATGCCCGATGCCTGGGAGAAGCTTTTGGTTTGGGGCCTTTGAATTACATTTGTTCCTACTGGAAAAGATCTGCAAAATTATTTTCATTTACCAGCTTTATCATTTGATGGCAAAGGAAAACTTGGTAACTTATTCTGCCCTGCCTGACTTCCCACTGGAGTCCCTTCTAGCTTTCTAAATTACTTAGCACTAAGCGAGGCTCCTCGGCCAAAAAGTGAATGACTCAATGTTTGAAGCCAGGCTCATCAGCAAAATCCAGAGTGAACCTTGAAATCACTTAGATTCAGATAAAGTGAGTAACCTGTACCTGGGAAGAAATACTTATTACAAAAAATACTCTAAGAAATAGAGAAGGGGCTCTAAAGTAGCTTTGGAAAGAGAACTTTCATTGTAGATATTGTTGATACGTTCCAGAAGATGACCTATATAGACTTAATCAATATATTTAAAACTAAATATTAGTAGGAGCCTTGGAAAAATACAAATTCCATTTCCAAGGCTCCTACTAATATTATTTATTCTTAAATTAAGACTTAAATTATTAAATTCTTATAGACCATACACACTGGGATATATCTGTCTATCTAGATAAATAGGTAGATATATAGATAGACAGATACAGATCTCAATGTTTATGTCCTTGAATATAGCTAAATTAATTTTGGCTTGTTGGTATTTTAAACAGAAGGTGAGAAATGGGGAAAACCACTACTCTTTTAACCGATTAATTATTTAGTCGATCCATCTATTTATCTGTCTCCCCTCCACTCATTATTTCAGTTAAATATACTTTTATTGGAAACATAAAATACCTGGAAGTGTTGAGGATAACGAAACAAATAAAATCAATACTCTTTCATGGAACACACAATCTAGTAGCAAGGAATAATATGTAAATAATAATTTGCAATATAGATGTGTCTGTAGATCTGCAATCTTTACGTTGTATGCGATGTCAAGCAGGAAAATGAAATCGTCTTGTTGCACTAGAGCCTATCTAAGGCCACTCCTACATCAGCATTCAACTTCTGCATATAAACCTTCACACATATGCCCTCTCAGAGATACTAGGTTTAGCACCATCTTTAAATTCCTAACCAGTATGGCAAGGTAGTAAATAATTGTTACTTCTTAATCTCATGGATTGTAATATGACATATAATAAAAATTTCAGTCAAATTTAATATACATTTGAGCAATAGAGAGGTTTGGTTGAGACTGTAAATTGTTTCCCATGAAGCTACAAGAAGAATTTTATTATAGTTACTATATAGTATTATAAGTTTGTTTATATACTGTTAAAATTTCTTTTGACTCTAATTTCTTGTTACTTTTCATATCCCCTTTTAAAAATTGTGTATAAACAATTAATAAATACAACTATCAAAGTGTTTTGTTCAATATTCTGTAGAATTATATTTTTAAAAACCAAGAACATAGAGAGAAGTCTATGACTCCTGAGTGATGTATGTACTAGGGTCTGTACAAACAAATTGAATTGCATCTTATGGACCATTTTTTAAAATTCCTTAAAGACAATGATTTTGAGGTTTCTTTTTTTGTTTTTGAAAGCATTTTTTTTTTTTTTGGTGGTACGCGGGCCTCTCACTGTTGTGGCCTTTCCCATTGCGGAAAGGCCACAACAGTCCCATTCCCTGTCCGGACACACAGGCTCAGTGGCCATGGCTCACGGACCCAGCCGCTCCGCGGCATGTGAGATCTTCCCGGACCAAGGCACGAATCCGTGTCCCCTGCATCGGCAGGCGGACTCTCAACAACTGCGCCACGAGGGAAGCCCTGAAAGCACATTTTTCATTGTTATTTTTACATTTACATACATAAAATTGATTTTTTAATGTAGAGTTGCAATTACATTACATAGAATTTTTACACTTGTGTAGATTCATGTAGCCTCTATAACAATCAGGATACAGTTTATTCAACTCCTAAAAACACAGCCATGCTCTCTTTTGCAGTCAAACCTTCCTCCACTCAAAACTCTTGCCTAATATTAATCTGTCTCAGTCATTAGTTTTGTCTTTTCCAGAATGTCATAAAATAGAAACATATAGTTCATTATCTTTTGAGACTGAGTTCTTTTATCATCAAAATGCCTTTGAGATCAGTGTTATTGTGTGCATTAATAGTTTGTCTCTTTTTATTGCTGTTATTAGAGTTTGTTTATCTATTTTCACATAGAGGCATTTGGATAGGTGCTTGTTTGAGTCAATTATGAATAAATATATTATAAATATTCATGCCCAGGTTTTTATTTTTGGACAGAAGTTTCTATTTCTCTAGGATAAATACCTAGGTATGGTATTGTTGCTCTATATGGTAAGTGAAAGCTTAACTTCAAGAAAGACTGCTGAACTATTTTCCAGAGTGATTGTACTATTTTTCATTTTCACAAGAAATGTATGAAGATTCTTGTTGGTCCACACCATTGCCAACATTTAGCATGTTACTTTTGTTTTGTTTTACTTTGTTTCCCATTCTAGTAAGTGTGTACTGTGTACTGGCATCTCATTTTGTTTTAATTTGCATTAAGTTTAATATTCATCAATATTAAAAAACATTTTCTCTGTGAAATAGAGTGTTAAGAGAATGAAGAGACATGCTACAAACTGGGAGAAAATATTTGCATAGTATATATCCAACAAAATACTTGTAACCAGAATATTTAAATAATATTCAGAATTAAATAATAAGAAAATAAACAACTCAATTAAAATGTGTAAATGGTCTGAACAGACAATTCACCAAAGAATATACTAATGGCAAATAAGTGCATGAAATCTGTTCAACCTCATTAGCCATTAGAGAAATGCAACTTAAAACCACAATGTGATGCTACAATACACCCATTAGAATGGCTAAAATGAAAATTAAGAAACCTGACAATACAAAGTTCTGGTGAAGATGCTGAGGTTTTTTGTTTGTGTGCATCTTACATTTTACGTGTGTGTGTGAAACTCTCATCTTTCCATTAATAGTATGAAATGTCCATATTAACAGTTCACTAATATAGTTCTTTTTCTTGTATGTGTTAAGAAGGGAAATACCTTTTACACACTTAATCTACATACTTATACAAACCTTAGAAACAAAGCTATTAAATTTTAGCAAAAAAATACTATTGATAATAACATAAAATATGTTCATACTTCCCTATATACACGGCCTCATATTTAGTCTGGGACATCATCATTCCTTGCCAGGAACATTATTCTACACTTTAAGTGTTCTTTTGCTTCCATCTCAGCTCTCCTTCTGTCTATTTTCCATGTTTCAATCAGAGTAATGTTAAATCATAAGTCTGATCATATCATGTAATTACTCAAAGTCTTCAATAGTTTTGCTTTGCACTTAGAATAAAATCAAGATTCTTTGCCATGAGTATTAGCTACAGTCCTGCAAAGAGCTTTAACAAACTTTACAATATATAATAGCCCAAGTATAAGAGCATTTTATTTCTTTCTCAGTTAATATCTAAAACATTTGTTTTCAAATGGAAAGATGACTCTCTTCCAAGTGTTTATTCAGTAGCCCAAGCTCTCAATGTTGAATTTTGGCATCTTCTAACATGCAATATCCAAATTTGACATGATTATCATCAAGCACATAGGTTGAAATACAAGCAACAGCTCCTCTCTTCCCTCAAATGGACCATACTTTGCCTGACTTTTTGCATAGTTAGCTTTGGTTCATCCTTAAGAAAAGGACATGTGTTCTATAGTCAGGGACACTTTCTGTGGTAACCCTTAGTCCCATCCACATTGCCCATACTTCTGCTGTTCACTGTATCCCTTGTTTCCTTAAACAAGCAAATGAAGCTCATAATAATTGGAATCAGGTTGCATATGCATCTCCTTGATTTGTATCTTTATCCTGGTTAGAATTTAGTATTATAGAAGGCAGTGAACATGTTTCTCTTGCTTACTATTGAAACTTCAAATTCCAGTATAGTATCTAGCACATAGTAGGCTCCAAATAAAAACACTTTAACACTCTGACTGTTAAAGAAAACCAACAAGGTTCCTCTTCTTACTATCAGGCACTTTGCCCTGTGTATGTCAATACTATGTTCTAGGGGAATAATCCTTTACTGTACTGTATTATATGTAGAGCAAAACAGAATCAGTGAGTATAAATTGAAAAAAAAAATCAACTCATAACCATTATTTTGAATACAATATTGTTTTGAATTGAAGCTTCCTTTCAAGCTCATGCTGACTAAATAAACAGTAATCACATCAAAGGTGGAGAGAAAAAAGGTGTAGTGAAAGTATTCTAAAGCCCTGAATGTGTTTTGTAATCTTTGGTGTCTAGAGTAAAATTATGTAGAGCTAACAAGCTAGTACTGGAGAAGAATGTTTTAAAATACTAAGGCATAACAGAAGGAGAGAAATAGAAATAAAGAACACAGATTGAAGGCTAATGACAAAATGGTAAATTTAATCACAAAATAAATTGTAACTGTATGACAGATAATCTGACTAAATAATCCAGTTAAAAGACAAAAGCAACAACTAGCTAAAACAATATGCAGTTTACATGAGGAATATATTAAATAAATAGATACAAAAAAAGAATGGAGAAAAGTTATATCACATAAACAACAGCCAAAAGGAAGCCTACACAGCCAAAAAATAAGTAGACTTTAAAAAATTACAGTAAGAAAAAAAAAGCAGTTCATAATGTTAGATGTTGAACTCATCAAGAATATCTAACAATTATTAATTGCAAATGATAGCAGAACCTCACTATATGTGTGTGCATGTGTATTTACAGATATATTATACATATATACTTGCAGAACTGAAAAAATATACAAATACAAGATAACAAGATACTCTGGGATGTTTTTCATGTACTCATCACTTGATAAAACAAGCAGACAAAAATGTTATAGTTGACTTGATGAAAAAGTTGATCTAATTAGTATATACATACAATAATTGGAAACAACAATTTAAGCAGTCTTTTCAAGCACACAAACAACATTTCTAAAAATTGTCCATATGTTGGGTCACAAACCAAGGTTCAACAAATTCCAAAGGCCTGACCCCATATAATGTAGTTCTCTGGTCATAGTGGAATTAAGCTATAAACAAAGAGCTAGTAAAGCCCCATATGTTTGCTAATTAAATACACATTTATGGATTGCTTTGATTTTCCCTGGAGAGCTCATGATCTCAGCTGGCCTAATCATTACTTTAACATACTTGACTAGGTTTAAAGATAAAACCACATCATCAGCATATAGCATAATAGCATCAATTAAATTTATTTAATTAAAAAATAAATCTAACTGCTTAACCAAAAACTTGTTTAATGTAGGTAACCTGTTTTAGCATCAACATATTTCACAATAAAATGAAGATAATGAGTGTTTATTCACAAAATGATAACAAAAAAATTGAATTGGATAATGCTTATTAAACACTTAGAAGAGTTTCTGGTACACATTAACCACATTATATTCCTAAGCTCTTGTTATCATTATTGTATTATCATCATTATAATCAATTTGTCTTCTGTGGGAAAATTAAGGTCACATTTATTTAAAAAATTGGAAGCCTGTGGTTCAAGTCCCTGTTTTATCTGTTACCAGGAGAATCTCTTCTCCATGGATGCCACCTTAACCTTTCTTATAATAAATAATCCAAGAATTTTTATGGTGCTTTCTTTTCCCCAAAAGGTCAGTATGTTTGCTACTGTCTTGTCCTTAGATTCTTTATCATCAATTTGTTTGCTTTATGTTGAAGGGAGGATAAATCCCCTGTATTCCTTTGATATTATGTTGAGGGTGTCCAGGATAAAATTTTACATCTATTTGTTTACTTACCTATGGCTTTCACAAGAGGGCTGTCAGTTCAAATTCTATTATTTGTTGACTCAGAACTAGGACCACTTGATTACCTGATTTGTTGTAGGAGTTGAACTAGTAGTCTCATTTCTTTCTACCCAAAAGTTATCTTGCTACCCTTTCCTGACATTAGATCTTGACTCATTTTACTTTCTTTCAAACCAACGAAGAAGTGATAGATATCTTGGTTTTCTCACCCAGAATACTGTAATTATGTAGCTTTTTGACCTTCTGACTAGGAAGGTTAGTATAATTATATATTATACTATACATTGACCAATATTCTTGTCATATACACATGTGGTCAGTCCCCTAAATAGAATCTTCAGGCACATGGAGATCTATAATCATAATATATGCCTATTTTTTAGAATACTTTAATTTCTTCCTAGTAAGGTTACCTGTTTCTGACTCATTCCCTTTTCTACCCACTAACTAAACTGCAATAAATGTTATTACTTTATATATCTAAGTATATATTCCACTCACTTATTTAACAAATCTGTGTTTGTCTGCTACTTCAATCAAATAAACTCCAGATTTCTTAGTTTGGTAAATTCTTTGACTATATCTTAACTCCTATTACCTCCTGCCAAAAAATCTCCAATTTATTTGTCAGAAACATCCATTAATATTCAAATAAGTCACAAATTTTAACATTTATTGAAAAATGGCTTCTCTCTACTTAAAATATGCTTAATTCCTCTATTTACTTAAGTAATTCTTATTCATTTATCATGATCTACTTCAAATGTCATCTTTTCTGTATAATTTTCTTTGACTCACTTTTTATATTCTCACTGAAACAGAAACAGGAATTGCAACATTTTTATATTGAACTGTCGTTATTTATGGTAGATTATTCCAGGTCAACAATTCGAGCTATGTAACCCCTGTAAATTCAATCTTGCTAAGGTATGTTTGTCTCCCTCCCCTGAAATTTGATTCATATAATTCATCAATTGATCTTATTGGAGAGTCCAGGATGAGATGTTTTTGTGGATGGCTGTTCCCCAGGATTAAGAATTGAGAAGTGTCAACAACAAATTGGCACTTGCCATTGGCACTTGCCATCCACCTCTACAAGGTAGTTAAATCATGTGCTGCTACAGCTGCTGATTTTCAACACCCCCTGAAAGGAGTTCAGGGTGGAGAGCAGAAATAAGGCACTCTGCTCTGGGAAAAAGCTGGCTGAACAGGTCTTCAGATAGATATTTTCAGGAGCCAATTTTATGAGCCCAATTCTTTTTGGGTTTTTTTCTAGATTTTTAACAGTGTAATATTAATTATAAAAAAAATAACTGTAACCTTTGGGAAGTATTTTACATATACAAAACCTTCCCCTGAGAGCATCAAAAGCTCTGACATGACAAAAATCGGCAGCCTGCACAGCCTCCCGAGACTGGGGAGTGGGGGACCTCATCACAGCTGAGGCAGACGTGCTGATGTGGAAGGCAGGCTGTGGGACCCTCTAGGGTTCATGGGGGGAGAGTGGACTCAGGAGAAATGAACCCACATGCACATGCAACTGTCCCTAGAAGAAGCTGCAGAGCCTCAGACAGGTGAGAGTAGGGTTATGAGCTCCTGGGATTAGGTTCCAGGCACCACCATCAGCCTTACAGGTCCAGGAGAGCAACTCCTCTGTGCCCCTGAAGTGGGCCGAGAGGGCCAGAGATGGTGGCTGCAATGTCCTGTGTACACAGAGTACAGAATTTCAGGGCAGAGCAGTGCCTGGAGGCCCTCGAATTCCTACCCACCTTCCTTCCCTCAGCCCCACCTTCGATGAAATCACACAGGGGACCCCAGGGAGATGACCCAGTTGTCCCTGTTGGTGGCACCTTCTGTGCTTACTGTGCCAGCCTCTCTTCAGCAGGGACAGCTCAGGAGAAAGACTAGTGCAGGAAGAAGAGGTGGGGAGGCACCCACCTGGGTCCACAGTTGCTGCCCTGGATGAAGCCAACAAGCCCGCTTGACATTGGGGGTCTGAGCCCCAGGGCACCTGTAAGCCCAATTCTTGTGTCTCCTCATGTCTAGTAAAATAACTAAAATGTTTCATGGTGACGTCTGCTTCTTCTGACTAGCAGTACCTTCACAAGACTAGCAGAAACCTTCTGCAAAAAAATACGTGCTTTATTGCAGGTACTCTTCCTTCACCAAAATCACATATATACTGACCTCTCCCTGCTACCTCTTTGGAGTAGTTTTTCAGAGCTATCTGAAATGCTGTCCCCTGGGCTATAGTCCTCATTTTGCCCCAAATAAAACTTAACTCATGACTCTCATGTTGTGCATTTTTTTAAGTCAACAGAAGTCAGGAACTATTAACTAACTCTTAATCTCCAGGAAGTGTTCATGTAAAAGAAAGTATCCATCCCAAAGCAAGTACATGGAAATCAGGTTAAAAATAAGAAAGTGGAATCATTCCAATAATCTCTTGCTTTATGTCTCCAGGGAATTTGTGTCAGATTACTAAAGAGAGGAGAAATATAATGAAATGAATATTTGTCTAAAATACCATAAAGACATTGCTGAATTAGTTTTGACTTAATCACTGCTTTTGGTTCCCAAATCATTATTTTGTTTTGCAAGAACAGTACATTGCTTATGAGCAAATGTCTTATCAGAAAAATATTAAACTAAATATCTATTAAAAACTCACCAAGGTATTTATACATATTTTTAGCCATGTCCTAAAAATATGATCCATCCCAATCTTATTTGCTGGGATGTTAGACCTAAATCATGTTTAAAAAGAAGCACTGATTTGACAATTGTTATATATATATATATATATATATATATATATATATATATATATATATATATATATATATATATATATATACACATACATATACATTTTTCATGATATTTAACCAAAAGAAGGAAACTCTTGGATTTATTTGGTATTTTCACTCTCAAATGTAAAAAAAATTAAGTAGTTTGATCACTTGTGATATTACAAATTCACATTTGCTACCAAAATAAATAAGAAATCATGTTCAACTACTAAACCATTTTGATCTTTTACTGAGAATAATGTCTTACTATTCCAAAAAAAAAAAAGAAACCCCAATTGTGACACCTCATTGAAAATATATTTTCTTTTGCTTCTAAAAGTTTTTGTCTGAGACTTCCGGGAAGATGGCAGAAGAGTAAGACGCGGAGATCACCTTCCTCCCCACAGATACACCAGAAATACATCTACGCGTGGAACAACTCCTACGGAGCACCTACTGAACGCTGGCAAAAGACCTCAGACCTCCCAAAAGGCAAGGAACCCCCCACGTACCTGGTTAGGGCAAAAGAAAAAACTAAACAGAGACAAAAGGATAGGGACGGGTCCTGCACCAGCGGGAGAAAGCTGTGAAGGAGGAAAAGTGTCCACACACTAGGAAGCCCCTTCGCGGGTGGAGACTTCGGGAGGCGGAGTGGGGGAGCTTGGGAGCCGCGGAGGAGAGCACAGCAACAGGGGTGCGGAGAGCAAAGCGGACAGATTCCAGCGCAGAGGATCGGGCCGACCGGAACTCACCAGCCGAGAGGCTTCTCTGCTCAGCCGCTGGGGCGGGCGGGACTGGGAGCTGAGGCTCCGGCTTTTGTCGGAGCGCCGGGAGAGGACTGAGGTTGGCGGCGTGAACACAGCCTGCAGGGCGTTAGTGCACCGCGGCTAGCCGGGAGAGAGTCCGGGGAAAAGTCTGGACCTGCCGAAGAGGCAAGAGACTTTTACGTCCCTCTTTGTTTCCTGGTGCACGAGGAGAGGGGATTAAGAACGCTGCTTGAGAGAGCTCCAGGGACGGGCGCGAGCCGCGGCTAAAAGTGCAGAGCCCAGAGACAGACATGAGACACTAAGGCCGCTGCTGCCGCCACCAGGAGGCCTGTGTGCGAACACAGGTCACTAGCCACACGCCCTTCCGGGGAGCCTGTGCAGCCCGCCACTGCCAGGGTCCCGGGATCCAGGGACAACTCCCCCGGGAGAACGCACGGCGCGCCTCAGGCTGCAACGTCACGCCGGCCTCTGCCGCCGCAGGCCCGCCCCACAATCCGTGACCCTCCCTACCCCCCGGCCTGAGTGAGCCAGAGCCTCCGAATCAGCGGCTCCTTTAACCGCGTCCTGTCTGAGCAAACAACAGACGCCCTCCGGCGACCTACACGCACAGGCAGGGCCAAATCCAAAGCTGAGCCCCTGGGAACTGTGAAAACAAAGAAGAGAAAGGGAAATCTCTCCCAGCAGCCTTAGGAGCAGCGGATTAAAGCTCCACAATCAACTTGATATACCCTGCATCTGTGGAATACCTGAATAGACAACGAATCATCCCAAATTAAGGAGCCCTGTGGATGAAAGGCTCTTGGTGCTGCAGCCAGGAGTCAGTGCTGTGCCTCTGAGGTGGGAGAGCCAACTTCAGGACACTGGTCCACAAGAGGCCTCCCAGCTGCACATAATATCAAACAACAAAAATCTCCGAGAGATCTCCATCTCAACGCCAGCACCCAGCTTCAGTCAACGACCAGCAAGCTACAGCGCTGGACATCCTATGTCAAACAACTAGCAAGACAGGAACACAACCCCACCCATTAGCAGAGAGGCTGCCTAAAATCATAATAAGTCTACAGACACCCCAAAACACACCACCAGACGTGGACCTGCCCACCAGAAAGACAAGATCCAGCCTCATCCACCAGAACACAGGCACTAGTACCCTCCACCAGGAAGCCTACACAACCCACTGAACCAAATTTAGCCACTGGGGACAGACACAAAAAACAACAGGAACTACGAACCTTCAGCCTGCAAAAAAGGAGACACCAAACACAGTAAGATAAGCAAATTGAAAAGACAGAAAAACACACAGCAGATGAAGGAGCAAGATAAAAACCCACCAGACCTAACAAATGAAGAGGAAATAGGCAGTCTACCTGAAAAAGAATTCAGAATAATGATAGTAAGGTTGATCCGAAATCTTGGAGATAGAATGGACAATAGAATGGACAAAATGCAAGAATCAGTTAACAAGGACCTAGAAGAACTAAAGATGAAACAAGCAACGATGAACAACACAATAAATGAAATTAAAAGTACCCTAGATGGGATCAATAGCAGAATAACTGAGGCAGAAGAACGGATAAGTGACCTGGAAGATAAAATAGTGGAAATAACTACTGCAGAGCAGAATAAAGAAAAAAGAATGAAAAGAACTGAGGACAGTCTCAGAGACCTCTGGGACAACATTAAACGCACCAACATTCGAATTATAGGGGTTCCAGAAGAAGAAGAGAAAAAGAAAGGGACTGAGAAAATATTTGAAGAGATTATAGTTGAAAACTTCCCTAATATGGGAAAGGAAATAGTTATTCAAGTCCAGGAAGCATAGAGAGTCCCATACAGGATAAATACAAGGAGAAATACGCCAAGACACATATTAATCAAACTGTCAAAAATTAAATACAAAGAAAACATATTAAAAGCAGCAAGGGAAAAACAACAAATAACACACAAGGGAATCCCCATAAGGTTAACAGCTGGTCTTTCAGCAGAAACTCTGCAAGCCAGAAGGGAGTGGCAGGACATATTTAAAGTGTTGAAGGAGAAAAACCTGCAACCAAGATTACTCTACCCAGCAAGGATCTCATTCAGATTTGATGGAGAAATTAAAACCTTTACAGACAAAAGCTGAGAGAGTTCAGCACCACCAAACCAGCTCGACAACAACTGCTAAAGGAACTTCTCTAGGCAAGAAACACAAAAGAAGGAAAAGACCTACAATAACAAACCCAAAACAATTAAGAAAATGGGAATGGGAACACACATATCGATAATTACCTTAAATGTAAATGGACTAAATGCTCCCACCAAAAGACACAGATTGGCTGAATGGATACAAAAACAAGACCCATATATTTGCTGTCTACAAGAGACCCACTTCAGACCTAGAGACACATACAGACTGAAAGTAAGGGGTTGGAAAAAGGTATTTCATGCAAATGGAAACCAAAAGAAAGCTGGAGTAGCAATTCTCATATCAGACAAAATAGACTTTAAAACAAAGACTATTAGAAGAGACAAAGAAGGACATTACATAATGATCAAGGGATCGATCCAAGAAGAAGATATAACAATTGTAAATATTTATGCACCCAACATAGGTGCACCTGAATACATAAGGCAAATACTCACAACCATAAAAGGGGAAATCGACAGTAACACATTCATAGTAGGGGACTTTAACACCCCACTTTCACCAATGGACAGATCATCCAAAATGAAAATAAATAAGGAAACACAAGCTTTAAATGATATATTAAACAAGATGGACTTAATTGATATTTATAGGACATTCTGTCCAAAAAAAGCAGATTACACTTTCTTCTCAAGTGCTCATGGAACATTCTCCAGGATAGATCATATCTTGGGTCACAAATCAAGCCTTGGTAAATTTAAGAAAATTGAAATTGTATCAAGTATCTTTTCCGACCACAACGCTATGAGAGTCGATACCAATTACAGGAGAAGATCTGTAGAAAATACAAACACATGGAGGCTAAACAATACACTACTTAATAACGAAGTGATCACTGAAGAAATCAAAGAGGAAATCAAAAAATACCTAGAAACAAATGACAATGGAGACACGACGACTCAAAATCTATGGGATGCAGCAAAAGCAGTTCTAAGAGGGAAGTTTATAGCAATACAATCTTACCTTAAGAAACAGGAAACATCTCGAATAAACAACCTAACCTTGCACCTAAAGCAATTAGAGAAAGAAGAACAAAAAAAACCCCAAAGTTAGCAGGAGGAAAGAAATCATAAAAATCAGATCAGAAATAAATGAAAAAGAAATGAAGGAAACGATAGCAAAGATCAATAAAACTAAAAGCTGGTTCTTTGAAAGGATAAACCAAATTGATAAACCATTAGCCAGACTCATCAAGAAAAAAAGGGAGAAGACTCAAATCAATAGAATTAGAAATGAAAAAGGAGAAGTAACAACTGACACCGCAGAAATACAAAAGATCATGAGAGATTACTACAAGCAACTCTATGCCAATAAAATGGACAATCTGGAAGAAATGGACAAATTCTTAGAAATGCAGAACCTGCCAAGACTGAATCAGGAAGAAATAGAAAATATGAACAGACCAATCACAAGCATTGAAATTGAAACTGTGATTAAAAATCTTCCAACAAGCAAAAGCCCAGGACCAGATGGCTTCACAGGCGAATTCTATCAAACATTTAGAGAAGAGCTATCACCTATCCTTCTCAGACTCTTCCAAAATATAGCAGAGGGAGGAACACTCCCCAACTCATTCTACGAGGCCACCATCACCCTGATACCAAAACCAGACAAGGATGTCACAAAGAAAGAAAACTACAGGCCAATATCACTGATGAACATAGATGCAAAGATCCTCAACAAAATACTAGCAAACAGAATCCAACAGCACATTGAAAGGATCATACACCATGATCAAGTGGGGTTTATTCCAGGAATGCAAGGATTCTTTAATATACGCAAATCAATCAACGTGATACACCATATTAACAAATTGAAGGAGAAAAACCATATGATCATCTCAATAGGTGCAGAGAAAGCTTTTGACAAAATTCAACACCCATTTATGATAAAAACCCTGCAGAAAGTAGGCATAGAGGGAACTTTCCTCAACATAATAAAGGCCATATATGACAAACCCACAGCCAACATCATCCTCAATGGTGAAAAACTGAAAGCATTTCCACTAAGATCAGGAACAAGACAAGGTTGCCCACTCTCACCACTCTTATTCAACATAGTTTTGGAAGTTTTAGCCACAGCAATCAGAGAAGGAAAGGAAATAAAAGGAATCCAAATCGGAAAAGAAGAAGTAAAGCTGTCACTGTTTGAGGATGACATGATACTATACATAGAGAATCCTAAAGATGCTACCAGAAAACTACTAGAGCTAATCAATGAATTTGGTAAAGTAGCAGGATACAAAATTAATGCACAGAAATCTCTGGCATTCCTATACACTAAGGATGAAAAATCTGAAAGTGAAATCAAGAAAACACTCCCATTTACCATTGCAACAAAAAGAATAAAATACCTAGGAATAAACCTACCTAAGGAGACAAAAGACCTGTATGCAGAAAATTATAAGACACTGATGAAAGAAATTAAAGATGATACAAATAGATGGAGAGATATACCACGGTCTTGTATTGGAAGGATCAACACTGTGAAAATGACTCTACTACCCAAAGCAATCTACAGATTCAATGCAATCCCTATGAAACTACCACTGGCATTTTTCACAGAACTACAACAAGATATTTCACAATTTGTATGGAAACACAAAAGACCCCGAAGAGCCAAAGCAATCTTGAGAACGAAAAATGGAGCTGGAGGAATCAGGCTTCCTGACTTCAGACTATACTACAAAGCTACAGTAATCAAGACAGTATGTTCCTGGCACAAAAACAGAAATATAGATCAATGGAACAGGATAGAAAGCCCAGAGATAAACCCACGCACATATGGTCACCTTATCTTTGACAAAGGAGGCAGAAATGTACAGTGGAGAAAGGACAGCCTCTTCAATAAGTGGTGCTGGGAAAACTGGACAGCTACATCTAAAAGTATGAGATTAGATCACTCCCTAACACCATACACAAAAATAAGCTCAAAATGGATTAAAGACCTAAATATAAGGCCAGAAACTATCAAACTCTTAGAGGAAAACATAGGCAGAACACTCTATGACATAAATCACAGCAAGGTGCTTTTTGACCCACCTCCTAGAGAAATGGAAATAAAAACAAAAGTAAACAAATGGGACCTAATGAAACTTAAAAGCTTTTGCGCAGCAAAGGAAACCATAAAGAAGACCAAAAGACAACCCTCAGAATGGGAGAAAATATTTTCAAATGAAGCAACTGACAAAGGATTAATCTCCAAAATTTATAAGCAGCTCATGCAGCTTAATAACAAAAAAACAAACAACCCAATCCAAAAATGGGCGGAAGACCTAAATAGACATTTCTCCAAAGGAGATATACAGAGTGCCAACAAACACATGAAAGAATGCTCAACATCACTAATCATTAGAGAAATGCAAATCAAAACTACAATGAGATATCATCTCACACCAGTCAGAATGGCCATCATCAAAAAATCTAGAAACAATAAATGCTGGAGAGGGTGTGGAGAAAAGGGAACCCTCTTACACTGTTGGTGGGAATGTAAATTGATACAGCCACTGTGGAGAACAGTATGGAGGTTCCTTAAAAAGCTACAAATAGAACTACCATATGATCCAGCAATCCCACTACTGGGCATATACCCTGAGAAAACCATAATTCAAAAAGAGTCATGTACCAAAATGTTCATTGCAGCTCTATTTACAATAGCCCAGAGATGGAAACAACCTAAGTGTCCATCATCGGATGAATGGATAAAGAAGATGTGGCACATATATACAATGGAATATTACTCAGCCATAAAAAAAAGACGAAATTGAGCTATTTGTAATGAGGTGGATAGACCTAGAGTCTGTCATACAGAGTGAAGTAAGTCAGAAAGAGAGAGACAAATACCGTATGCTAACATATATATATGGAATTTAAGAAAAAAAATGTCATGAAAAACCTAGGGGTGAAACAGGAATAAAGACACAGACTTACTAGAGAATGGACTTGAGGCTATGGGGAGGGGGAAGGGTAAACGGTGACAAAGCGATAAAGAGGCATGGACATATATACACTACCAAACGTAAGGTAGATAGCTAGTGGGAAGCAGCCGCATAGCACAGGGAGATCAGCTCGGTGCTTTGTGACCGCCTGGAGGGGTGGGATAGGGAGGGTGGGAGGGAGGGAGACGCAAGCGGGAAGAGATATGGGAACATATGTATATATATAACTGATTCATTTTGTTGTGAAGCTGACACTAACATACCATTGTAAAGCAATTATACTCCAATAAAGATGTTTAAAAAAAATTTAAAAAATAAAAAAAAAAGTTTTTGTCTGAGGCCTGTTCTGCATTTTAAGTGGTGTGTGTACATCCTTCTACGTGGCCACTAGCATGATATTCACAATTTCTAGGTGATGATTAATTCAATAGAAACTCAAATAAGACTCAGACCAGAACATGAGTAAAGATAAAGATTCATTTTGTTATATGGACACTCATTGTAAATAATAGGTTATCAACATGACTAGTACAAATCAAGACAAGAAAAATTAAGTTATTTAATATAGAATTCCCAACATCCTCAACATCTATTCATTTTGTAAAGCTTGAAAAGAAATGAAGAAAATTACCCTAATCAAAGAAAATCAAAGGAGAATTAAAGTAGATACTATATTTATATATTCATTCAAAAAAAATGAGACTAAACTATCTTTTAGTTATTTTGGATTAAAAATAAGTAATATATATTTTTTGATGTCAAAGAAATCACTTTTTTTGTATATGAGGCAATGCTAAACAAATAAACTGTAATGAAATTATGTCCAAAATTACATTATGTAATGTAACAAAAATTGGATCATATTATTTTAGACCACTGACTCACCAACATTTTTTGTGAATAATAATCACTGAAGGAACCTGCTCAGAATGTAGGTTTCTGGATCTACAACTACAGAGTATAATTCAGTATATCTAGGGTGACAAATCATGCCAGTTTTTCTGGGAATAATTGGTTTCCTGGAATGTGAGAACTTCAGTGCTAAAACCAGGATGAATTGGTAACTTTATTGGGCTGGGACTGAAGAATGTTACTTTGAGATTAACTTCAGATAATTTTGATGCAGGATATGTGATAACTATGACGGTATACATAGTGAGAGGCATTTAAATGGTTTTAGGTGATGAGTAAACTGTTTGTGTAAATTTATGTAAATTAAATGCTATATATAAATGCAAATCTCTATTTAGCAACAGTGAAAATAATATCTTGTAATCAGAGAAGAATCGCGCTAGAGCTGTTAAAAAACTAGTAAGCAAGATACGATGGTAGTTCAAGTTATGTTAGTGGAAATGCCAAAGTGGGTCGGTATCAAATGATATTTCTAATTAGAAATATATTTAACAACATTGGAAACTGAGTATATGTGGAGAGTCATGAGTCATTGTGTTTCATAACTTGGTGATGATATTAAAAGTTGACATATTACCCAAGTTCTTGGAAGATGTTTTGAAGAATGATGAAAGATAGTTTGATCAGGGATATGTGGACTTTTAGGAGTAGTGGACTTCCTGAAATGAGTAAATGTCTGACTGTGATATTTGTGGAGTCCCTTGCCATCTCTTTAGTGCTCACCTTAGTGACTGGGCAGAAAGATGTCCACCTCTCTGGCATGATAGCAGATCTCTAGGGCAAAGTGTGTTGCTTATAATATATATTCTCATTTGCTTATTTATGCTTGCTTTATCAAAATCCACAATCTATGATGCAATTCTTAATTTATCAAAATGTTTGACTTACTTAAATCCCTAATCAATGACAAAATATAATATGTGAAATAATATTTTGAGTACCATGTATTATTTGTTAAGCAATTTAAATGTACTATGCCATTTAATCCCCATCAAACGATATTGAATTGATAATGTTTATATCTTCAGGGCATAGATTAAAAAACTGATATTCACAGACATTGAAAAACTGGTCCAAGATTTATAGCAAATATTAGATCAAGGGTTTGAGCCCATGTCTTGAAACTCCAGAGCACTTGATTTTATGTTCTACACTTGACTTAAAAATCATTCCCATCCCCAAATGAAGTTCTTTATATTAAATACAAATTTATTAAAACATTACAATGGATCTCAAGTATTAGAGATTTTAAGTATCATTTGGGAGAATAATCCACTTCCAGCTGTAATGGAAAGGCTTTATATATACCAATGATAACTTCTGAGAAAAACCAAAACAGTTGGTTACAACTTATATACTATCTGATGAAAGAAATAGAAGAAGATTTAAATAAATGGAGAGCTATTACATGATCATGGCTATGAAGACTCAATATTGTTAAGATATCAGTTACCCCCAACTTGATCTATAGATTCAATATATTCCCAATTGAAATACTAGCAAATTATTGTGTGATTCTAAAATTTATGTAGGAAGCCAAAAGACCAAGAATGGCCAACACAATATTGAAAGAATGAATAAAGTAGAAGGACTGATATTACCTGACCTAAAGCTACAGTAATCAAGACAGTGTAACATTGGTGAAAGGATGGACAAATAGATGAAAGAACAGAATAGAGAATCCAGAAATAGAACCACACAAATATAGTTAATTGATTTTTGACAAAGGAGCAAATGATTCATTTAAGAAAGAATAATCTTTCAACAAATGATGCTGGACCAACTAGATATCCACATACAAAACAAAACAAAAGAAAATGAATCTAGACACAGACTTTATACATTTCATAAGAATTAATTCAAAATGGGTCATAAATATAAATATAAATGTAAAATACCAAACTATACAATTCCTGGAATGTAACATAGGAGGAAACCTAGGTGATCAGTTAAATGACTTAGATATAACAACAAAAGCATGATCCATGAAAGAAAGAATTTGATCATTTTGCAAAATTCATCAAGGTCTGTACTCATGATTTCTGAAATTTTATGTTACACTCGAATAAAATGCTTACAAAGTAGTATTTACAAGGACTTCAGGGTATTAGTTTTCTTTAGGGAGGGAAAAGACATCATAAATTGGTCATGAGATTTTAAATGTAGTTGTAATATTTTGTGTAAAATTTGACACATATATGACAAGAAAAAAGACTTGTGCTTAATCTGAATATTGTGTAAACTAACAGTTCCTTTTATTTATTTCTTGAATTTCTGAATGTCTAAAATGCTTTGTAACTTTAATAAAATGGTAACAACTAATAAATAGAATGGAAAGTATTGAAGAATATCTATCCCCAGCCTCAGAAACTTCACATTCTCTATTGTCAGAGTTTCTGAGTTAACTCAGGAATATACATATTTAATGAGTTACACAAATATTAAAACTCTTTTATAGGGTTTCTGCCTATTATTTCTACTTAGAAATTAAAAGGGGGTCTAGCCACAGACAAATTTTTGGACCAGCAGACCCTTAAGTATTCCTTCATGCTCAGAATTTCTGTAATTATCTTATCTGTCCTAGACTAAATTCATAAGGCGGAAGGAGAGGAAGAATTTGCAGGGAACTGAATGCATGAAGGTGTAGGTCATTCTACTGGGGAGAGAGGAATTCAGAAGACACCAGTGATGTCAAAGACACAGTGACCTTTTCCAAGAGAATGATTTGTGTTAGGCAAGTACTTGGTTACTAAGGGAAAAAAGGTGTTATACAAATGCAAATTATCTTATTCCTAAATTGGCTCCTTCTACCATTTTTGTCTCTCATCTTTCTCTTCTGAGACCACCATTAATGCAGGTCACATTATTGAACTGAGAAATAAAGGAGTAGAACTAAAATACTGCTTTCCCGCTGGGTAAAGAGCATAGCACTCGGAATGCAAAAAAGCATCAAGGTTTCTTCCCTCCACATCTCCACCTCAACTCCCAGTGCTCATATATTTTCATGTTTTTAAAAAGTCACCTACATAGGCTTGATTATTTGATGGTTACCAGTTAGACTGGCGTTGGTGTGAAAAGCAAATAAATATATTTCAAACAAGTGGAGAGTTGTGCTGATAACCATGTGCCTAGGGATTTACTGTATTATTCTGACCATCTTTAATACTGAAACTCCATGGTCAGGGTCCTTTTATTTTTAATCCTCATGGTGTTAGAGTAACTTCATGAAAGCCACTGAGCCTGCAATTAAGTGAGCAAGAAGCACTGAAAGGAGATGGCTTTAGAGGAGCAGGCAGAAGGTAGAATTTGTATGACCTTAAAAGCCAAGGTAAGATGTTTCATTTTTATTCCAAGAATAATAGAAAGCTTTTGTAGAACTTTGATCCTTACAGAAAGAAATAGTCTCATTAATGTAAACTCAGCTCTTCTAGCTGCTCTGTAGTACAACAAAGGAAGCAGGAAAAATAGTTAGAAGCTCGCTTATTAGACCAGGTGATAGATGTTGGCTTGATGAGAGTGGGAAAGGTGCAAGTGGAAAAATGAGGTTAGATTTGTGATATATTTTTATGGTAAAAGCCACAGGATTTGCTGATGGATTTACGTGTGGAGGGAATAAAGGAAAGAGCTGATTCCTAACTTTTAACTTGAACAACTGTTCAAATGTGATGTTATTTACTGAAATGAGGATCAAAAGAGTGCTGTAAAAGTGTTGCATAGGGAATCATGAATTTTATTTTTTCCAGTTTCTAACATTGTGCTTAGTATTTAGTGGGTAATCAAAAAATACTTGTTGAGTGAATAAGTGAGTGAATGAATACTGGACAATGTATTATGACTATAATAGTGGTTTATAGTTTAGTTGATGGTTTCTTTAGGAAGTGGAGAATCCTTAAGCTGGGTCTTGATTACTTAAATAACAAAACAAAACAAAAAATAAAAGAGATCATGGAGACTGCATAACAAGAGAAGATAGAGAGACCAAAGCAAAATATAGAAAGTGTGTTTATCAACTGTATTGTGTCTGATCATTTTGATGAGTAGCAGAAGAAACATTTGGATATTTTTATTTCACAAACATTCAAGTAGTACCAACTAAGGTTAGGCACTGTTCTAAGCACTTTATATTTATATTATACTTATATTTTATATTTGATTCTTTTAACCTAATCCTTCTCTCTGACCAGTTTCACACATTATGTCTATTTTTCCTTTAAATCTTTGAAAACAGTTGAAATAATTAAATTTAAAGTTTTGCCCATAAATTCTGTCATCCATTTCACATATGGCTCTCCTCCTATTAACATTTTCCTTCTGATATTGGTCAGTTTTCATATATATATATATAAATATATATTTTCATATATATATATTTTCAAAAAATATATATATATCTGCACATTGCTGGTGCTGTTATCAAGATTCTGGATTTTGTTGTCTTCTAAACTGTTGAGTTGGCCTTTGTGTTGGAAAGCACTTAAGTTACTTGTGAATATGCCTGATCCTCTTAAGGTTTAGTTTTATTCTTTAGTAAGGTAGGATTATAGTAGTATTTCATCTGAGGATATTCCTGAGAGTTGAGTATGTTACTTTTAGAGTGAAAGAATGAGAACAAAATACAGAAAAATGTCAGTAGTAGATTCAGTGAAGTCTTTTGTTATAGAGGAGGTAATGTGTTGTTTATAAAACATCAGAAAAAATAATTGACAACATTTGGATTTAGGGAAAGAAGAAAAGACTCATCATGTTCCTTCCCACTTCTTGCCCAAAATCTAAAAAGTGTGTAAGAAGCAAAGTACTTTCAACTAATACCATTTCCCCAAAGTATGTACATTAAGCAGAGCAGAGTAATTTATGTTGCCAAAAAATTAAACTCATTATTTCATTGGCAAAACAAAGCAGTTTCATTTCTTGCTCACAGAATATATCCAGAAAAAGTTAGTAGAAAATGGCTAGGGATGACCATGTTCTACAAAGCACTCTGGAATCCAAGTGACATAGTGTCCTCTCTCTTGTATCTGGTGACATTATCTTTGATCCAAGATGGAGTAAAAGGAACCAGATTTACACAATTGCTTGAAACAACTAAAATAACAATGAAATACATGTAACAATGGTTTTCAGGTATGGCCATCAGACAGCACTGGGCAGTGATTTCTGAAATAAGGAAAACAAAGTAAGGCTAACTCATTGCCCCAAATTACAGCCTAGATAGAGTTTACAAGTTGTAGTTTAAAATGGAGGAACCCAGGAGTAGCCTACTAGTCTTAATCTCTTGAGAAAAGTTTGCTGAGACTCTGGGAAACTAAGAAAGCTATAGTTTTCCGAGAAGAATACCAGAGAAGAGAAAGCAACACAGGAGAACTTTGGATATTTGCCTCCTCAAATCTTTAACTGAGTACTAATCAGAACATGCATACACGTAACCAAGACTGGAGAAAGAATTATCTGAATCAAAAAGAGGGAACAAGTCTCAGAGTTCATACATAGCCAGGAACTGTCTTTTTCCCCACAAGTCCTTAAGGTAAAACTCACAGTCCAAGAAACTCCTATTAAATTGTTTTGTAAATAATCAAACAACTTTATAGGTCTACTAAGCAAGAAGAATTTTGCTGTTTCTTTTAGTTCTTATAGTCTGTCATTCCCTGTAGCTAACAATGTCTCAATTTAAAGATGAAAAGTCTGGGGTTCAGAGAGGATGAATGGTTTACAAAGATCATACAATTATAAAATTTTCAACAATGAGTTTTAACTCAAAATTTCTAAGTCCAGTGTCTAAAGGCAGGGAACACCATGTTGTGTTTTGTTTTGTTTTTCTGTTGTTGTTGGTAGTGGTGATTTTGTTTGTTAATTTTCCAAACAAAAGAGTCAAACTGCTAATGAGCAATAGCTTTCTTTCCTGTTTTCTTTTTTTCTTGTTTTAATGTCAAATTTCAGCTGAAATTTTACATATTTTTAAGAAAAAAATGAAAGAATCTTTATAGGACAACTGAACCAAATAAACTTAAATAAAATGAAAGTCACAGCCTCCTACAATTCATAGAAAATGTGAGTGTATTGAATATATAATTGCAGACAGAAAGTCACAAACAATGATAATCATTAAATTATAAATATAATACTTTATGTTACAAACCAGACATTGTGTTAGTAATGTTCCCCAAAGTAACATATACAAAGGGTTTTTTTTTGGTATTCAGGCAATGGGAGTGGGAAACTCATCATCAAAGACAATACCTTTGAGCAAATAGCCTTAAAAAATCCTATTTTCAACATTATATGAACGTAACTTAACAACCAAGTATCTTGCACGTTGACACATTCAATTGTTTCACTAAAGCACTGTTTGAAATAATGTAATTTTACTCAAAATTGTCTCCCATAAATTTAGAAAATGTGATTTTTACTACCTGGATGATAATATTTACCTGAGCCCCTTAAAGGGAAGAAAGGATAACAATATTATGAAAGTGTCCTTGCACTGATTTTCAGTCATTCCTCTCATATTACTTTTAAAAATAAAAAGTAGGGCTTCCCTTGTGGCGCAGTGGTTGAGAATCTGACTGCCAATGCAGGGAACACGGGTTTGAGCCCTGGTCTGGGAAGATTCCCACATGCCGCGGAGGAACTAGGCCTGTGAGCCACAACTACTGAGCCTGCGTGCCTGGAGCCTGTGCTCCACAACAAGAGAGGTCGCTACAGTGAGAGGCCCGTGCACCACAATGAAGAGTGGCCTCCACTTGCTGCAACTAGAAAAAGCCCTCGCACAGGAACGAAGACCCAACACAGCCAAAAATAAATTAATTAATTAATTAAAAATAAATAAATAAAAAGTAAATCTATCTTCATTTATTTATCAGTAAACATTTACTTATTACCTACTGTGTGCTTGACACAATGCAAAGCCCCCAGGATACATAAACAAAATAAGTTTCAATCCTTATTTTTGAGAATTTTTTAGTATGGTTGGGGAAGCAGACAGACAAATCACAAGAAACGTAAGATAAAATACATTTAGACAATGAAAATATCCTGTTTGAAACTATAAATTTATATACATGTCATTACATATTTTTCCAAACCCATAGGACGTACAGCACCCTGAGGTAAACTATGGACTTTGTGTGATTATAATGTGTCAATATAGTCTCATTAGTATAACAATGGTACTACCCTGGTGGGGGATGTTGATGATGAGGAGGCTATATATGTGTGGGGGAAAGGAGTATACAGAAAATCTCTGGACCTTCCTCTCAATTTTACTGTTAAGCTAAAACTTCTCTTAAAAAAATAGTTAAAAAAAACATATTTAGAGAAACACTATATGTTCAAACATATCACTGTGGATACAGTCTCTTTGTCCCTAAAGATTCATGTCCTACTCCTTTCTTCTCTTTTCCTGGGAGGCTGAACTTTGTGGATTGCATTGGTGAGAGTCAATAGCTAGAGATGGGAGAGGAGAAAACAAGTGGAATCACTGTATTTCTTCTCCCACTCTCCATTTTGCTGAGTTGCTGCAGAGTTTACTACTATGGCCTACTCCCTGTTGCTACTGTCTTATAGATTTAGTAACAGTGCATGGTTCCCTTAAGTCTCAGGATGGAAAGGGTAAACCACTAATGCTAGTGCTAGGACATTGTACTATATACCATTTTAATTTCCCTAAATCTTATCCATGTTACTAAAAATGGTTGCTTTATTAAATTCACTTCAATTATTGAGAATCATTATGTTATCATTTCCCTGCTGCAACCTGAATAATAAGGGTGCGTACAAAGTGACAAGGGCAAATAAGTGAGATACATGAGTGAGGACCCAGCAACTTCTGAGGAATCAGAGATCTCTAAAACCCCTCCAGAGTCTATGAAAGAAAGAATCCTGAAAACTTGAAAGTATCTTAGTTTTGCACAAGGTCTAAATGCATCCAATTTCATAGTTTGTTGGAGGAGAGGTAATTGTAAAAATTAAGGTTGGTGTATAGTGCATTTGAAATATAATAAACTGCACTTCCACTATTATAAGAACAATGCGTACTGTAAATCTATAAGAAGATTTCATTATAGATATTCTTAAGCATCATCTTCCAATTGCTTTTCCAAAATAAAATCAATGCCAAGATGAGAATTGGATAGTTTTACCAAAATTTCATGTTGAAATGCTGTTATTCTTTACCATCTTTGTTTAGATGTTTGTCAAGGGTGATGCTAATTAGGTAATAAAAACAAAAACCCAATTTGCCCATTTTTTTCTTCTGCCTTTCCATGAAAAAGATTTAGGGACTTCCCTGGTATCACAGTGGTTAAGAATCTGCCTGTCAATGCAGGGGACACAGGTTCATTCCCTAGTCCAGGAAGATCCCACATGCCGTGGAGCAACTAAGCCCATGTACCACAACTACTGAGACTGTGCTCTAGAGCCCACAAGCCACAACTACTGAGCCTGTGTGCTGCAACAACTGAAGCCTGTGAGCCTAGAGCCCATGCTCCACAACAAGAGAAGCCACTGCAATGAGAAGCCCGTGCACCGCAACAAAGAGTAGCCCCCGTTTGACGCAACTAGAGAAAGTCCACGTGCAGCAATGAAGACCCAATGCAACCAAAAATAAATAAATTAAATAAAATAAAGTAAAGTAAAAAATTTAAAAAAGATTTGTAAGGTAACCTTCATGACAGTAGGAACAAAAATGACTTGTAACAATCGTTTATAATTCACCTTATCATGTTCTGAATTTTGGGAAAGAAAATTTAAAAATGAAGAGTACAGAGCAGGCTATCTTCCAGTAAGTTATATATTTGCAAATATATTAAAAAATAAATTAGAAGGTGATCATTGTGGTAGCACCATCTCACACAGGCTAAGGCTGGACAGGGGTTCATAGAATTGGCTACCACAGTTAGCTCCAGAAGGCCATTAATTTTGTCCCAGTGGGGGAAAGAGTGAAAATATGTCAATAGTAATTCTGGAAATGGTCTTAATTGACACATTTAGTCACACAGGGCACATCAGGAGTCATTTAACATTAGGGAATAAGACAGATGGCAAAATATTATTTGGGGGTCACAAGGGCTGGGTCCAATCCAGGGGAAAATATTATTCTCTTAGGAGGTAAGCAGGCTTCCCCAATCATGGCTAATAGACTGAAGTGCAGAATAAGACATGGCTCCTTGTTGACAGGTGTATGTGGAGGTTAGGGATGGCAGTGTGGATTCTGGACTAAGTAGTAGATGAGAAAACTATTCAAGTCCAAGGAAGAAAGCTGATAAAAGTCCAATTCATGACTGGTCTAATATTGAGGTGAAGAAGATGAAGATAAGGAGTGGTAAACATTAATTCAATTTAAAAGATGATACTATGCTGCAGGACAAAGACCTTAATAGCAGGAGCTTAGATTTGGTAGTCATCAAAGAATGGGATGGAAAACTGGTGTCTGGGTAACTTAGAGGTAAATTTCTTATGACTGTAGAAAATAAAGCAGAGATTACAACTTTGCTTCTGCTGGATTGGATCCAAGAACTTTTAAGATAAGCCAAGTTCCCAAGTAAGGAACATGGTAAAAGAGAGTACACATCACCAGTAAAAGATAAGCTCATGCATTTGCAGACAAGTGAATCTGATCACTCTGATGGACATAATTCTTTAATGTTTGACTCATCTGGAAGACAGTATGTTTTATTTACATAAGACAGTGATTTAAAGTCAATTAGAAGAGAAGAGAGATTAAGAAAAATGTCCAGTGAATAGATCTACAATGGTGATAAAGAATTTTCTTCCTAAGAAGTACTTCTGTTTATTTCATGTCTAGGTGGTTTGGCCCTACAATTTGGCCTCCTTATTCTGGGCACAGTATAATGACTTAAAAGTACTTCCAGAACAAACAAATGTCTGTTTTTAAGGGAATGTAAAGATTTCTTTTAATGAAATATGTCAACAGGAAGAATTAGATGAAATGACTGACTCTGAAACAAATTATGCAATGTACAGATATATAAATTATCTCTCTAAACATAAGACATACTCAAATTAAATGACAAATAATAGTTACTAAAAAATTGTAAATCATACACACTGTGAATTTAATCCCTGTGACTGAAGGAAATGTCTCCGTTCTGATAATACTTACATACTAATCTTCCTTTCAGCAGTCTTTTTTTCTAATCTTCACATTGTCACCAATGTCATCTGCTTCCACATCATGACTTCTTTTACAAATGTCCTTATATCAGTTTCTGAGGATTCTCAGCCTTTCTGAAACATGATGTTTCCTGTTTTGAGTAATTTTAACAATGAACAGGTTGTTCAGCAACGTTGTCATAACTTCAGGTGTCTTTGTCATAGCACATGCATGCAAATATTCTGAAGGAACTGGTCTGTTCTATCTGATATTCAGACTATTCACCATACAGATAACAGATGACAATTCTTCTATATTGTATATTATTTCTGTGTCTGTGCCTCTGTATAGAAAATGTGTGTTCTCAGCTATGTTATCTCACCTCTAGAAGTTTTTCTCCAGATATGAAGAATGAGACAATAATATTATTTATCTTACATGTTTTTACGCAGATAACTTTATAATAAAGAATATAAAGAGTATCATAACCCATAGGAAATGAGAAATGAACATTAGTTGTCATTGTCATACATATTAACAATATAGTCTGTAGAACACCTAGTACATTTATTATTGACTCTGTGTATACTACATATTGTTTTTTTTTTTTTTTTTTTTTTTTTGTGGTACGCGGGCCTCTCACTGTTGTGGCCTCTCCCGTTGCAGAGCACAGGCTCCGGACGCGCAGGCCCAGCGGCCGTGGCTTACGGGCTCAGCCGCTCCGCGGCATGTGGGATCTTCCCGGACCGGGGCACGAACCTGTGTCCCCCGCATCGGCAGGCGGACTCTCAGCCACTGCGCCACCAGGGAAGCCCTTATATTAAGTTTTTTATAGATAGTTAGCAATGGAAATAATAATCTGAGCAGTAAGTATGTGCCGACACACATAGTAAGATAATTTAATTGATATCATGAACTCTTGATACAACTAAAGTTCTATTGATAAACAATAATATGTTATATTTCCAGGAACTTATATGCTGAATGCATTCTAAATGCATTCACATCTATTAATAGATGCATTCACATCTATTAATATCACGTTTAATTTGTACAATAAAATGTGAAGCAGGCATGGTTACTATACCATTTTTATACCTTATGAAGTTGAATGACAAGTCAATAAAGAAACTAGACCAAAGTCACAAAGCAAGTTTGAAATAGAATTCCTATTTGAATCATGGCATACTGGTTCAAAGCACATACTCTTAATAATGGGAGCATGGATAATTTTTAAAATAATATTTAAATGCAAATAAGTTCTTTCAGAGGCTAGACAGACCTTTCATTTTTTTTAAATTGAATGACTGAAAGATGTCAAGAGTCTATAGTGTCCCACCTCATTTGTGTCCACCATCCCTACATTCCCATGGATAATTCAGGGGACTTTCAGTTAGTATTGAACCCTTTCTTGTATACAGACATGCTAGTAGTTTAATCATATCAGCAGAACTTCTTCAAAAGCACTTACCTATGATAATAAACCATGCTTTGTTCATTAAATTAAATCAGTATTTAATAAACCAGACATTTTTCAACTTCACCTAGAGAAGACAATGTTTCTCTTGTAGAGAAAAACTCAAGAATACAATTTCATTTTTTATTTTTTCCTTCTAATATAAAAAGTTTATTTTCATTTATGTTTTAATTGCAAATTGTGTAACCTCAGTCTTTAATCAAGAACTTGATCATATGTCTAACCACATATCATGAGAATAAATCTAAAGAGTTGATAACATCACTGAATTGATTAATAAAATATATCTTGCCCAATTCTACAGTAATAAAAGAAACTAAAAATTATGAGAATACAATGATAGTTGTTCAAGAATAGCGGTGCTTTAAATAACACTTATGTATGAATAAGGTGTGGTAGTCAGCCTTTAAGGTGACTCCTAGGGGTTCCCACTTCCTGTTATATATGCCTTTGAGTAATAAAAGTAATAAAAAGTAATATGCCTTTGAGTAATTGAAATTGGAGTCCAATTGGCATTGGCATTGGTAGCTCATATTCATAATTATGAAGATAATTCATTAGCCACAGGATGCAATGGAACAAAGTAAATTGGAATACGCATTGACATTTTGAAAATATATAATAAAATATAATAATTGTCCATGACAAATTTTGTCTATAGAATGAACAGTTAAAAGCACAGAAGTATCAGAGTAATATTATAATTTTGCAGTATTCAATCATTTTACTACCTTTTATAAAAGATACCTTAAATGCTGATACAATATAAAGCATACTTGGATAGATTTGTCTTGCTGAAATAGATTTTTATAAGAAGTACTACTTACAAAGTTTTATTTGTGCAGGACACAATAATACATAATTAGAAAAAGCACATCTTATTCAAGTATCTATAGTAACCCATAGAGGAATTATTTAAGTTAGAACTTTTGACAACAGGATGAGGTATTGATAATAATGGAGCTGATATTGGATTACACAGCCTAACATACACATAAAAATAGGTATACAAAAATGTTAAAAAAAAAAACACTTTTTTTTCCTCAATAAATAATTGGTGGGAAACTATAGCTTGGATAAAGAAATATTCTCTGTTCAACTCTGAAACATTTTTCTGTGTACTTCTATCCTCTTGGTGTTTTCCACACCATTCATATTTATACTTCATCCAAACTGGACATATCATTTCCCTATAGCATAACCTTTAGTTCAATGTCTGCTTAATCAGTTATTCAATGTGAGCCTTGAGTATTGGCTTTATAAATTTGATTCGGATAAAATTTTTCCTGGATGTTTTACTTATTCTTTCAGGAACAGGTCATGTTTGTTTTCCACATGTAGAGGCACTGCTCTCTAACATTAGTTCTCTGACTATGCCAACATCCTTTGTAGAAGAAAGATGCTTTCTTATAGAAAGCAAATTCTTTCATTAAATTTTTGAAAGGCTAAACTTAAGAATCTTATACAAATATAAAATTAACACATGCCAAGGTTTATCCCATTAATGAGGGAACAAATAAAATATTATAATTTGTTCAAAGAAAAATTCAAACACACACCCCCCCAATCAATCACAAATGCTGTAATTAATGTACAAAAGGGAAAGCTGGTAATTATCTACAGGGAATAATCAATTGCACCCAACCAGACAAAATGTATTTGCATTCCTATATATGAGCATCATTTGTAGTACTATCAGTGTTCTGCAATATATAGAGCTATGGAATGGCTCAAAGACTGATAGGTGAAGATAACCCATTTTGTAGATGTGCTACAAAAGACATCTAATCATCTTCCTTGCTCATTTCAAACTATTTTGCTATTTTTATTAGAGAGCAATGACAAGAATGCCATGACACTTCTTATATGTACTACAGTGTATGCTGCCTGAAATGCATACTTAGGGCACAAGTGTATTTTATTACTGTATGTGCATGTGTTCCATTTACTTCCTTTGTAGTGATCATTACAAAGCACTGAAGGAGTTATTCATCACTATTTCATTTGTGCTTTGGAGATCTTGACATCCTCATCCTGTCTTGTCGTATCAGAACTCCCCTAAAGATCACAAGTATGAGGAGAAGACTACTTAGTTATATTGTCCCTTATTGATTGTACTTCATGCATTTTCACACTCTTTTCTTTGCTTGTGTCATTATATCTTTTCTCCCAATCTAAACCTGAAAGATTATGTTTAGTGCTGGTAATCAGTGATATACTTCCAGCTTACCACCAGTTTATTGGAGCTCTCTTTTTCAGGAGCAATAATTCCACAGATTTGCCTATCAGTAATGATGCTCAGTTATAAAACTTTCACTCATTGTGTTATTGAGTCCAAGCTTGATCTGCCCGCCACACAACAGACAAATAAATCAGAGATGAGATGTTGAGGCAATGAATACGACTTTATTCAGAGAGCCAGCAGACCCAGATCATGGCAAACTAGTTAGTGTCTCCAAACAAAAAGTCTTATTGGGGTTTGGATGCACAGAGAGGGGTAGGAGATGAGGAAGTAAAGTAAAAAGTCCATAAATTTTGCAAATATCCCCTGGAACAGCCAACCACAGGGAGGGGATGTGTTAATTTCTTCTTTCTTTCAGCCATCCACAGGTGGATAGGGTCCAGATGTTTCCCTGAACAAAGGCACTTTGGTTTAACATTCAGGCAGGGGAGCAGGGTTCCCTGAGACAGGCGATTGCATATAGACAGTATCCTTTTAATGAACAAAAGCAATGGGAAACAAAAGTTAAAGTAAAAGAAAGACATCTAACATGGAATCAGATTTGGCTCTTCCCTGTTACATTTGTATTCCTTTGTACAATGGATATCTCCATAACTGGCTTTAAGGTCTGGATCTTGACACAGGTATTCCTAGTTTATTTGGTTGCATATAAGTACTTCTTTTCTATGTAGAAATATCAGCATTTGCTTTCCATTTAAATAAAAGGATTGCAAATAAGCAACGACTAAGTATCTACACAACCCCCACTAGGGTAAAGGAATAGAGGGCCAGAACTAATAAATAACTTATCATGTTAGTTTTTGGCTTGGTCTCTATAATACAAGGCAATTTCCCCAGCCTGCCAGATGGAAATAATTCAACATTTTGCTAATGAGATAAACGCTAAGGGAAGAAAACATTTTTAAAAATAAAATATGGAAGAAAATAAACATTACAACCATTATGTATTTCTTTGAAATAGGGTGATAAATGCTCTTATTCCTTCCCATGACATCTGACAGATGCAGGGACCACTGCCAATTAGCCTGAAGTGAAGGAATGTTTAAAATATCAACACGTATTAGAAAGGCATGTGCAAAGCTGACATCTTGTGAAGCAGGGTTCCTGGAGAATGGTTTTCCTCCTTTGGGTGACCTACTTTCCCCAAATTATGTATTGCACAGTTTACTTGGTTATTGGATTGAATGCATCCAGTTTGATTGCTATGAAAATCATGTCTAGGTTTAAATACCTTTTTCTTAGCAGCTGAGACATTAAAAATTTTAATAAGAGTAGGGTGGCAAAAACTGCTCAATTAAATGTTCTGCATATTCAGATCAACATCTGTTGTTAAAAAGGATTTTTTCAGTCTCTCTCAGGAAATGGGAAAGAAGGCAATCAAAAGTTTTACAGCCACCACATTAGAGAGAGGCAAAGTGAGAACTGAGAGGTGAATTGCCCTTTTCTACCTAAGGTATTGGAGGATATTTTACAACATTACCTACCCCTCTCCTACACAAACTCGACAGAGGGGGTCTAAGAAGTATAATGACAGAAGTGTACCGTAAATAATCATATTATGGAGATAAAAGAAGAGAAGAGTGGCTATTTCCTCCAAAGCCTAAGATAGAGCCCAAGTCTAGGGTATCAATTTTTTAGTCTTTTTTTTGCTGCATTGTGAATACACATTTGTACCCAGAACTTCAAGGAAATTAAGAGAAATCTTTCCTTATGAGAATCCTTGAGGGAGAGAGAACAATGGTAGGGAGGGGTATGGCATGAAGATGAGGATTTTTTGTTTAATAGGAAGAGTCTGGTGATGAACTTCAGCTACATTTGCTCTCTGTTCTTTTTTTACTTAAGTGGGAAGATTAAGCTGATTTGATCTGGTTTGTATTTTTCCATTTGGAGCATGAGAGGTTTAAGGGAACCGTTTTTCCCCTACACCAATCTGACCCTCTATTTTTGGAAAGCTTATGGTGATGGAATAGAATGCTGTAGAAGTTATTGAAATATGCTTGCATCTGAAATCTGGTCAAGGATGGAGAAATATTTACATGTATTTATAAATAGGAGAGAAGGGGGTAGGAGAGACAAAAGTGTTTCTAAGATGGAAGAGGATGAAACTTTTCCATGTCTAATGAACTTCTTGAATCTAGAAGAGCATGCAAGATTAAGAAAATATATGGTGATTTTATTCAGATAAGTAAACAAAAAGAGTTGCATGTGTTTGGATTAAATTAACCAATGCAAAATCAATTACAGTCTTCTGTATTAAGATTAGCCCTCTTTACAGAGATTTGCATGGTTGAACACTGTAGAATTGATATAAATGTTATCTTGGGATATGATACATTATTGTTAAATAAAAGAGGACTCCATAGATTAATTTAGCAGTTAAGAACAAAGTAAATTATTTGACATCATAATTTGATATTTTTCTCTTGAAAGTTAACTTCCACTTGATTTCTATTTTCTTTAGCTTTCTACTGTACAGTGACTCACACTACCTGAAAATCAGTTTGCATTAGAACCCTGAGAAACTGAAGCTGAATTTCCAGTGACCGTAGATCACTAAGACAAGAGTAACTCTTTATATAGGGTTGCTCACTGTGAATTTTTATTAACTTAGAGGAAATGATAGTTTTGACTGTCTCCTTTTCACCAAACAATTCCAGCAACCTGACTACAAATGCATTTCCCTCACAAACTCTGCCCCATTATTTGTACTGACACCAACAAATGAAGTGCTACCAGAAGTGCAGGCATTTTCTAAACTTTTGCCTGAATGCTTCAGAGCTGGCAGCAGATTGTAGTTAATCAAATGAGTCTTGGGGATATCATGGCCATTAGAAAGCTTTCCAGCTGATTCAGAGCTTGGAAAATTAGGGTTCTGTGATCAGCCAGACAGGGTTTTTAAGAGCCTCAGAATTCAATAGGAAACTGGAGGAGAAGGTAGCTTTTTCTTTGTCTTAAAATATTCTGTAATATGTGTTACACAAATAACTCTTTAATAATGGTACTTCTAAAGTAAATCTATGCATCATTCTACCAACCTAACTTGTTTACTTTTTATTTTTCTCTTTCACTTATTTTCAATTTTCTATGTTTACTCAGTTTATAGGCATCATTACAATACAATGCTTCACCTTGCTCATTCCGCTTCAACTTATATCGTAATTATATATCATAGTTTACTAAAACAATCTTCCATGAAATGGAATTTATGTTGTCTCTAATCTTTTACTACTAATAAAGAATGTTTTATATGAACATCTTTCTGACTATAAATCTCTCCTTTCTTTCTTAAGTTGAATCTAAGGGACGACATGGACTTGATAAAATTGACAAATTGCTTTCTAAAAAATATTCACTGGTTGCTAGTTATAATATACAATTTTATCAAATTTGAGACAAAAAAAGTTTTCCTATACTCAGACCTTCTCAGGGACTCCTTCCAACAACATTATTTCCTGATGATAAACTATTCTGCTATCAAATTACTATGTCATGTTATAACCTATTAGAAAATTGCACAATGTATTTGGTACATAGTAAACTCAAAATTTTAAATAAAATTAATTTGTGTCCTACTAGTAGACAGATAAAATTCTACTTAACTATAAAACCACTACTTGTAGTTTTAATTTTAACTCAAAACTTAAAAATAAATCAGTTACTCCCTATCAGTGGTGTTAACATTTATATATGTCAAATCTCAGGAACAAAACTTTCCACTCTCTGACTATCCCCTGGTTCTAAGGAAAATAGTATATAACAACCTTTGTTATTATTCAGGAGGACCTCTCATGCAGAAATCTGGATAGATCTGATCCTAGAAATAGCAGAAAAGGGCAAGGGGACAATAGTTCTATGGTCTAATTATGCAACAACAGAGGAAGCTAAAAATAAAGTTACACAGGGCTTCTGACACATTTATATAGACAATGTAGTTTACATACCTCTGTTTATGCATCAAAACTTTCAGGTTATCTGCAGCACAAACTACTCTGCTGTATGAAAAAGAGCTTATGCTTTCTAGGCAATATCTACAAAATGAAAACAGCAAAACAACGAGTGATTCTATTGAGGGATGGGAAACAAGCCCATCAAATCAGATTGTAGCTGTGTAAACAAAACCTTTGGCTTTAAGGGTCCACTCTGCTTTGTTTTTCACCTGTCTGTTTTGGCAACAGGTTAAGGTGTTCTGGAATGTTTCACCTGCTTCTAATTATTTGCAGACATGGTCTCCTTCACAAGCCATAAATGCTAAGATTTGCTTAACAAAGTCATAATTAAAGATCTAATTTATTGAGAAAGAACAAAGTAGATTTTGTTTCTGTTTATTTTTCATTATAGCAACACTAAGTTACCTTTCTGTCACTGTTACTTTTATTATATACATCTAAGTATGAATATAGATAGATAGATTATGAAATAAAGTATTTTCGTGGCTCTGTATATTTCATTACTTGCTACTATTTCATTAGGTCCTTTCTTTCCCCAGGAAGGTGGACGTGTTCTTCTCCATTGACCAAAAGCCTGGAGGAGTAATTTTCCATTACCTGAAGGTCTTCTAAACCAATAGGTAACATTTCCAGTCAGGCAGGTAATTATAACCAGCTCTAGCTAGGCCCTCCAAATTGAAGGTTGATGATCTTGCAGTACAAAAAAATATTTGCAGCTGTGGACAATTAACAAACTCAGTAGACCAGGCAAAAGTGCAGCCCCTGTCCGCATGTAATTCCACTGCCAGCTTTACTTTGACAGCTATATAATTACATGGACCATGAATTACACTCAGTAATCACTTAGTTTATAATTTCATTCCCTGTAAATTAGTAATGTAATAAAATGAGATTTCATAATCACCAGATGCATAGTGAGCTGCTCACCAGAGACTGGCAATGGCTAAGAGGCAATCTCTTCCCAAGGAGAGAGATTTTGGTGGGCTGCTGTTGACTGGTCACATGGTTGGCAAGTGATCCAGTGCTCTGAGCTTGGGGCTGCCAGTGACACTCAAGCAGCTCCAGGATGGACGCTGTATGATATACCAATAGCTGTGAGAAATGGCACCCTGTTTGAGAGGAAACCTTTGCTTTTTTAATATCATGTACAGCAGCTCCATTTATTGGAGCTGTAATTTGCATGTTACTTAATGAGTGCATGTAGAGGTTCCTCAAGAGTCCATCTTAAAAGTAATGACAATGAGCAAGTGTTCCATAAAGAATTTACTTCACTATAGGTAAGTGGGTGGTCTGTTTTTATAACATGGAGATGTAGTAAATGAGCAGGAAATATAACCACATTTCTCAAGGTTATTATTTTCCTCCAAATGGAATTTTTGTTTTGAAAATCCTTTGTATCATATTCAGATATCATACAAGACAAAGAAATAAGAATGTAAATAATAAAAATGCTGGTCTTCTTTGTTCTGGGGTTTTCACAAGTAACCCACCTTCTGACACAACTCCCCACTATTTCATATTAAAACAATAATAAATTGTGGTTTTTAGACTCAATAGCATACAACTATGAATTATATACTTTTATGGAAAAGAACAAATGGCAAGCCCAGACAAGGTATTTGCAAGAGATTTATTAGAACTTGAGCCATTACTGCAACAAGAATTGTGCTGCAAGGGGAAATACAAATTATATGCCATTGCTTCTAACAAGAACTGGGAGTGGAAAAAAAAGTATTCATTTAGAAGCTTTAATTACCTGCAGAAATGTGAGTTGGTTATGCAGTACCTATTTTAATTACCATCTGATTAAAATTAATCCTAGCTAGGAAAGGAGAAAGTGGAATAAGGAAACTGTAGTCAGAAAGTTAATGTTCTAAATGCAAACAAGTAAAGGAGAGAATATCTGGTTGAAGGACATGTATTGTGACTAGACATGGGTGATTATTTGAAATGTAAAATATGTTTTTAGATATTTTTTGTTTTGACACATGCTTTCATATTTTCTGAACTTAGGGACAAGTTGCATCCTTCATTCTTTCACAAGGAGCATCTAGATATGGTAACATTTTCCTCAGATAGAAGCATTCTTAGTGAGATAAAATTATTCCAAGGTATTAGAGACATTCATGGGACGTTGACCCCAATTCTCAATGGTTGTTTCCTTCAATGACAAACCTAGAATGTAAAGAACAGCAACTAATTTATTTTATCTTCTTTCTATAGGGTGATATTTGTAGTGACATTGATGTACAACACTGTAACTTCTTTGAAAGTCATGACAACTGCTCCAAAAGCTGATGTTTTTGTGTAGGGATGTGTGTGTGTGTGTGTGTGTGTGTGTGTGTGTGTGTGTGTCCACCTACATTGATGGCAGCATCAGGCAAACTAGGGAATATCACCAAGAGGTTAACTATTTTAACTAGTTCCTGGCCAACACGGAGAGCTTAAAAACTATCTATCCTTTATGTATATATGTACTTTTCAATTGACTTGCCATTGATAGGATTTGAACCTTGAGTTGGTTTTACATTTGAAATAGTACATTTACACTCAAACATCTGTCTTCAGTCACCAGTCATTCTTCTGAAAAAAATGAGCATTTCTAAGAAAAGAATAAGATATTAGTTAAGAAACAATAAATTATCCAATTAAAACAGGGCTTGAGATTGCAACTTTCATTGCTATTGTTGCCATAAATAACATTAGACCTAAATGAGAAATATCCTAATCAATACAAGTTCTATCACTGCCATAATGTAGCCAAAATCATAAATAAGTTGTTAACTAAATTTTGGTAGTTGAAAAATGTGAAGATTAAATCAAAATTCACAGCACCCATCATATATATCTAAAGGAAATAAACAAAAAAGAAATAAAAGTAGCAAAACTAGCAACATTCAACCTTGTGAGCGGGACAGATCCTGTATCAAAAATCTTAAAATATATTGTCTAGTAGTAAAGCAATAAACCAATGAAATTTGAAAGTAAGCACTACTAATCCACAGAAATGTCTTCATCATCAACCCAGCCCCACCACCCCCATCAGCACCTCCCACCAATCACCACCAGAGATCAGCATTGTGGGGAGAAGGGTAAGTGAGGAATTTAAATTAATTTTACTAACTTAGAATGTGTCCTTGATGATTATGGTCTGAAAGGAAGAGATGGTGAAGCAATAGTAGGCCAGATGAGAAAGGAGTGAAGCTAAAAAATGAAGAAAAAGAATTAGAATGTATTTCTTTTTTCAAGTGACTTGCTTGTTAGAAACTGACGTCATTAATAGAATTTGTCATTTAGTTTCCTTCTGATGGGAGAAAAGCAACAATACTAATTATCGCCAACAGTTAAATAATTAATGATTAATGAAAAGCAAATTTAAATTCCTAGAAGTATATGTTGATAAAGGGCAAAAACAGTAGCCCAAGTGAGGTTCATCTGCTCACTGTGAATAAGAGTCAGAAAGAGATGGCATAAGTCCTCTGTTATTTCTTGTTGCACTGATTTAGAATGAGAAAGGAATGGATGTTACTCATATATTAGAATCACATTAAGCCGGAATAACCATACAAATCAAAGTTCTTCCACCCCCAGTACCCACAGTATTTTACATAACTCCAACAAGACAGTATGAACTTTAAAATATAAGAGAGCAGTGAAAATATCCACTGTCTATAAAACCCTTTACTGACCTCACCCCAGCCCCACTGCCAAAGCTGAGAGAAAATCATAACATGGAATACATAACAGAAACTACAACCATCAGTTTTTAATCTGAAACTCTGAAGGAAAAACCCAAACACAAAGATCATCTAATATTTAAAGGGAGCCAAAAAATAACACACTCACAAGACACTTTATAAAATGCAAGATCCAGATGAAGCAGTGTAATTAATTAACAGAGTGTAGAAAGATATGACAGGAAAACAATACAAAAATTCTAGAGCAAATAATAATAGAAAGAAAAGAAAATGGAAATGATGAAATAAAAAGGAAATAAAGGGAGAAAGGAATTAGTTCTGGGGAAAAAGTGTGTTTTTTTCCTAGGAAATAGAAGAAAAATTTTCAACAATACCTTTGTACAGGAATTAGGGAAAACAAAATATATGGAGCTATATTTAAGAATAAAATGTTAAGGTAACAAAATAAGTAATATTAAAACACTAAGAAAGCAATTTGTTCATGATAAACTACAGCAGAGCAAAATAATACACTAAAAATAGAATAGAAATCACATGAAAGAAGGTCATATCAGTGATATAGAGGATAGTCATTAAAATATTACCACCAGGTGAAGGTAGAAATCTAGGTTCCATACTGGACCTCCATTGACACCTGAAGGTGGTATATTTCTTGTTACTATTGGGCAAAAGTGGAAGTTATGGTTCCTTTCATGGTCCCATGAGCACCATGGTGAGGGTTGTCTTAGTACTACTGGGTAATAGTGAAAGTCCTGATTACCCAATGGGACTCCTCAGACACCACTTCAACTGGGAAGGTGAGAAACACTTCATTACTGTTGGATAGAAGTTTTGACCTCGTCAGTTGTTTCCACTGACACGAAGGAGTGATGGCTTGGTACTGGCCAGTAAGGATGAAAATGTTGTTTCCCATAAAACCATCCCAGTGGGGATATGGAGAAGCCTCATTACATCCTAGTGCTAGTGGAAACCTAAGGTCCCCCACTTGGCGTTTGCTGGCATGGATTGGGGGTGGGTCTATAGTTTTGGTTTTGTTTTGTAGTGATTGTCTGTAGTAGAGAAGTTATTTTCTAAAAGTTTTCAATTTTATAAGGGCTGCCTCTTTCCTGGTCCTTTGGCTAGAGAGAAAAAACTTTTGTTAGATCTCTTTTTGTCTGTACCTGTGGGTGTTTCAAGTTACAGGACTTCTTTAGCTCCAAGTCTTGGGTACAGGAGACAAAAATAAAACCCAGGGAAATCACACTGTGTTGTCCCTTTGGCCCAAGGTCCCTAGCTAGGCTGCCTTGTTCTCTCCAACTTTTAGGGTCTTATATTTGTTTTGTACATAATGTTGATGGGTTTTAGCTGTTCTTAGTGGAAAGGAGAGGGAAGAGTACATATACTCCATCTTTCTGAAAGCAGAAGTCTGAACATATTTCTGAAAGATTAATAGAGACGCAAATGTAGAAAACAAACGTACGGATACCCAAGGGGGAAGGGAAGGTGGGATGAATTGGGAGATTGGGATTGACATATATACATTACTATGTATAAAATGATAACTATTGAGAACCTACTATATAGCACAGGGAACTCTACTCAATGCTCTGTGGTGACCTAAATGAGAAGAAAACACAAAAAAAGAGTTGATATATGTATACATATAGCTGATTCACTTTGCTGTACAGCATAAACTAACACAACATTGTAAAGCAACTATACTCCAATAAGAATTTTAAAAAAGATTAAAAGTGGATGGCAGAGTGGCAACTGCCTTAGGTTTAGTAGGGGAAGTCAAAACTCAAATGCCTGCAAAGATTTCCAACAAAAAGTAAAAATATCAAGTACTGGCATGAATGCAAAGAAGAGCCCTTGTAAATCTCATACATTGCTGGTGGGAATGCAAAATTATATAGATTCCTTGGACAAAATTTTGACAATTGTTTAAAAGTTAAACATATACTTATCACAACCCAACAATACTATCACTAATGCATTTGCTCAAGAGTAACCAAAACATATTTACATACAAAAAAACCCTCTATGTGAATGGGAATGTCCACTTTTTCATGACAAAAAAAACCCCAGATATCTATAAACAATAAGTGGATTATAAAATTATAATACATCCAGAAATAGAATTCTACTCAGAAGTAAGAATTGGTGAACTTCTGTTAAATTTAACAGAAGGAATGAATCTCAAAAGCATTATGTTATTGAAAGATGTAATACTCAAAAGATTACCTAAAATGTGATCCCATTCTGGAAAAGGTGAAAATACAAAAACCAAAATCAGATCAGTTGGTGGCAAGAAGAGACTGACAACAAAAGGGCACAAGAGATCTTTTTGCAATGATGGCAATATTCTATATTTTGATGGTGATATTTGTTACATAATTGTATCATCTGTCAAAATTTATAGAACTCTACATATAAAAAGTGTAAATTGAAATGAATGTAATTTATACTTCAATGAATTTAATTTAAAAATAATGAAATTAAAAATGGACAGTAAAAGATTTTACATTTAAAAATAAGTAAATATTTTAAAAGTTAAAAAAATTTGAGACAAATTGATGGGGTAGTCTTTTAGGTTTCTGAACCCAATTCCAACATGTGGGGCAGGGAGAGGGGAGTAGGTGCAGTGTTTTCCCACATCTATAAAGCAGTGTTCAGGACATCAACTTTGTGTCCTAGAATTCAACTCAATTCTGACACTATCTATCCAGAGATAGAATCAGATCTCCCAGGTTAAAGACTCAGTTCAACAATACTGCCCCCTCTTTGTTGTCAATCATAAATTGCAGGTCTCCAGATTACCCATAACTTCTTTCCAACTTAGCTGCAAGTTGGAAGTTCCTGTGATCCCCCTCCTCAAGTTTGATTAATTTGCTAGAACAGGTCACATAACTTAGTAAAACAGTTTACTTACATTTACAAGTTTATTTCAAAAGAATATGATAAATAATACAGATGAACAGCCAGATGGAAGAGACATGTAGGGCATGGTGTGTGGGAAGGGACACAGAGTTTCCATATCCTCTCCAGGTGCTCCAATCTCCTAGCACTTTCACATTTTCACCAACCCAGAAGATCTCAGAACCCAGTCCTTTTTGGATTTTTATAGAGGCTTCATTCCATAGGCATGACTGATTGAATCATTGGCCATTGACACTGATTTCACTTCCAGCTCCTCTCTACTCCCTGGAAATCAGATGGTGAGGTTAAAAGTTCTAGACCTCTAATCACATGATTGAGGCAATCTAAAATTCACCTCATTAACATAAAAAAAGACACTTGCTCTTATCACTTATGAAATTCCAAGGGATTTAGGAGTTCTTTACCAGACACAGGATGAAGACCAAGTATATATTTCTTCTTATAAATCACAATATCACAGATGGACATAGGAGAGAAAAGAAAAGTAATGGTTTAATGAGTCAAAATTCATTAAAAATTAATTTCAGAAAGACAGTATTAAACAAAGAGAAGGAATTTAGGAGTGATAGTACAAGCATAATTCCCAGAACTGAAGAACTTGTGTTTCCATGTTGAAAGGTATCACTGCAAAGAATAGTAAATTAAGAAAAGAACCACAGCAAAGAACCACACTGAAAATGTAGAACAAAAGAAAAAAAGAGAATACATAAAGTCTTTCATGTGAGAACAACTATAAAATAAAATAAACAAAACCTATGTCAAAACTGTATTGGTCCTCTCAAGAGCAGTACAGAATGTCATAAGAAATGAACAATACATTGAGAGTTCTGATGAAAATTTTTTGCTAGCTTATGATTGTATACCCAGTTAAATTATCAATAGAATTAAAATGTTTATGAATGTAAGACCAGAAAAATTTTTACCATTAATTAAACAGGAATCTAAAGCATCCAGGAAACAATAAATCTAATAGCATTAAAGAAGATTTCAAAGTTTATATTTTAAAAAGTCTCATATTACATTGAGACTTATATTATTTTAATTATATATTTTATTTTAGGTTAAAATTTGTGTGTACTTTTATTTCCATTTAATTTCCACAATGTTCATTGAGCACCTACTCTGTGACAGGAAAAAATACCTTCTTTAAATCATACATATATTTATTTATCTATTTATTTATTCTCTATTCTCATATTTTATATCTTTTATTTCCTTTGAACTTTTATTTTATATTGGAATATAGTTGATTAACAACTTGTGTTAGTTTCAGGAGTACAGCAAAGAAATTCAGTTATACATATACATGTATCTATTCTTTTTCAAATTCTTTTCCCAATTAAGTTGTTACATAATATTGAGCAGAGTTCCCTGTGCTATACATTAGGTTGCTGTTGTTACTCATTTTCAATATAGCAGTGTGTACATGTCAATGCCAAAATCCCAGTCTATCCCTCCTGCTCACCCTTGCCCCCGGTAACCATAAGTTTGTTCTCTAAATCTGTGAATCTGTTTCTGTTTTGGAAATAAGTTCATTTGTATCTTTTTTTTTAATTCTACATATAAGTGATATCATACAATATATATCTTTCTCTATCTGACTTACTTCACTCAGTATGACAATCTCTAGGTCCATCCATGTTGCTGTAAATGACATTGTTTCATTCTTTTTAATGGCTGAGTTATATTCCATTGTATATATGGACCACATCTTCTTTATCTATTCTTCTGTTGATGGACATTTAGTTTGCTTCCATGTCTTGTCTATTGCAAAGAGTGCTTCAATGAACATTGGTGTGCATATATACCTTTGGGCCATGTTTTTCTCCAGGTATATGCCCAGGAGTGGGATTGCTGGATCATATGGTAGCTCTATTTTTAGTTTTTTTATGGAACCTCCATGCTGTTTTCCATAGTGGCTACACCAGTCTACATTCCTAACAACAGTGTAGGAGGGTTCTCTTTTCTCCACACCTTCTCCAGCATTTATTGTTTGTAGATTTTTTATGTTAGCCATTCTGACTGGTGTGCGGTGATATCTCATTGTAGTTTTGATTTGCATTTCTTTAATAATTAGCAATGTTGAACATCCTTTCATCTGCCTCTTTGTCATCTGTATGTCTTCTTTGGAGAAACGTCTGTTTAGGTCTTCTGCCCATTTGTTGATTGGTTTGTTTGTTTTGATGATATTAAGCCACATGAGCTGTTTGTAAATTTTGGAGACTAACCCTCTGTCAGTCACATCATTTGCAAATATTTTATCCCATTCTGTGGTTTGCCTTTTTGTTTCATTTATGGTTTTCTTTGCTGTGCAAAAACTTTTGAGTTTAATTAGATTCCATTTGTTTATTTCTGTTCTTATTTCCATTACTCTGGGAGATGGATCAAAAAAGATATTGCTGTAATTTATGTCAGAGAGTGTTCTGGCTATGTTTTCTTCTAAGAGTTTTATAGTTCTCAGTCTCACATTTTGTTCTTTAATCCCTTTTGAGTTTATTTTTGTGTATGGTGTCAAAGAATATTCTAATTCCTTTTTTTTTACATGTAACTGTCCAGTTTTCCCAGCACCATTTATTGAAGAGACTGTCTTTCCTCCATTGTATATTCTTGCCTCCTTTATTGTAGATTAAGTGACCACAGCTTCGTAGGTTTATTTCCAGGTTTTCTGTCCTGTTCTACTTATCTATATTTCTGTTTTTGTGCCAGTACCATACTATTTTGATGACTATAGTTTATAAGTTTGTAGTGTGGTCTGAAGTCAGGGAGCCTGATGCCTCTAGCTCTGTTTTTCCTTCTTAAGATTACTTTGGCAACTCAATGTCCTTTTGTCTCTATAAAAAATTTAAGATTTTTTTTCTAGTTCTGTGGAAAAGGCCATTGGTAATTTGATAGGGATTATATTGAATCTGTAGACTGCATTGGGTAGTATAGTCATTTTGACAATATTGATTCTTCTAATCCAAGAACATGGTATATCTGCATCTGTTTGTGTCATCTTTTATTATTTTCATCAACATCTTATAGTTTTAAGAGTACAGGTCATTTTCTCCTTAGGTAGGTTTATTCCTAGGTACTTTATTCTTTTTGATATGATAGTAAATAGGATGGTTTCTTGAATTTCTCTTTCTGGTCTTTTGTTGTTAGTTTATAGAAATGCAAGAGATTTCTGTGTATTAATTTTGTAACCTGCAACTTTACCAAATTCATTAATGAGCTCTAGTAGTTTTCTGGTGGCATCTTTAAGAATTTTTATGTATAGTATCATGTCATCTGCAAACAGTGATGGTTTAACTTCTTTTCCAATTTGCATTCCCTTTCTTTCTTTTACTTCTTTGATTCCCATAGCTAGTACTTCCAAAATTGTGTTGAATAAAAGTGCTGAGAGTGGATATCCTTGTCTTGTTCCCGATCTTAAAGAAAATGCTTTTAGATTTTCACAATTGTGTATAAAGTTAGCTGTAGGATTGTCATATATGGCCTTTATTATGTTGAGGTATGTTCCCTCTAGGCCCACTTTCTGGAGAGTTTTTGTCATAAATAGGTGTTGAATTTTATCAAAAGCTTTTTCTGTCTCTATTGAGTTGATCATATTGTCCTTATTTATCAATTTTTTTATATGGTGTATCATACTATTTGATTTGCATATATTGAAGAATCCTTGCAATCCTGGGATAAATCCCACTTGATCATGTTGTATGAGTCTTTTAATGTATCATTGGATTTGAATTGCTCAAATTTTTTGAGGATACTTGCGTTTATGTTCATCAGTGATATTGGCCTGTAATTTTTGTGTGTGTGTGTGTGGTATCATTGTCTGGTTTTGGTATCAGGCTGATGATGGCCTCATAGAATTTGTTTGGGAGTTTCCCTTCCTCTGCAATTTTTTGAACATTTTCAGAAGGATAGGTATTAGCTCTTCTCTAACTGTTTGATAGAATTTGTTAGTGAAGCCATCTGGTCCTGAACATTTGTATATTGGAAGATATTTTTTAATCACACTTTCAATCTCAATACTTGTAACTGGTCTGTTCATATTTTCTATTCTTCCTGGTTCAGTCTTGGTATAATATACCTTTCTAAAAATTTGTCCATTTCTTCCAGGTTGTCTGTTTTATTGACATACAGTTGCTTGTAGTAGTCTCTTATAGTCTTTTGTATTTCTGTGGTGTCAGTTGTAACGTTTCCTTTTTCATTTCTACTTTTATTGAGTCCTCTCCCTTTTTTTCTTGATGAGTCTGGCTAAAGGTTTATAAATTTTGTTTGCCTTTTCAAAGAACCAGCTTTCAGTTTCATTTATCTTTGCTATTGCTTTCTTTGTCTCTATTCATTTATTTCTACTCTGATAATAATGATTTCTTTTCTTCTACTAACCTTAGGTTTTGTTTGTTCTTCATTCTCTAGTTGATTTAAGTGTAAGGTTAGGCTGTTTATTTGATATGTTTCTTGTTTCTTGAGGTAAGTTTTAATTGCTATAAACTTCCCTCTTAGAAATGAGTTTGATGCATCCCATAGGTTTTGGATTGTTGTGCTTTTGTTTTCATTTGTCTCTAGGTATTTTTTGAAATTTTCTTTAACTTCTTCAGTGTTCCACTGAGTGTTTAGTAGCATATTGTTTAGCCTTCACATGTTTATGTTTTTAACAGTTTTTTTTTCTTGTAGTTTATTTCTAATTGTCAGAAAAGATGCTTGGTATGATTTCAATTTTCTTAAATTTACTGAGGCTTGCTTTATTGCCCAGTATTGGGTCAATTCTAGAGAATGTTCCATGTGCACATGAGAAGAATGTGTATTCTGCTGTTTTTGGATGAAGTGTTCTATAAATATAAATTAAGTCCATCTGGCCTAAAAGTGTCTTTTAAGGCCTGTGTTTCCTTTTTGATTTTCTGTCTGGATGATCTGTCCATTGATAAGAGTGGGGTGTTAAAGTCCCAAAATATTATTGTGTTGCTGTTGATTTCTTCCTTTATGGGTGTTAGAACTTGCCTTATATATTGAGGTGCTCTTATGTTGGGTACATATATATTTATGGTTGTTATTATCTTCTTGGATTGATCTCTTGATAATTATGTAGTGTCTTTCTTTTTCTCTTATAACAGTTTATTTTGAAGTATAATTTGGGAGGACCTTCAAGATGGCAGAGGAGTAAGACATGGAGATCAACGTCCTCCCCACAAATAGAACAAAAATACATCTACATGTGGAACAACTCCTACAGAATACCTACTGAATGCTGGCAGAAGACCTCAGACTTCCCAAAAGACAGGAAACTCCCCACATACCTGGGTAGGGCCAAAGAAAAAAGAAAAAACAGAGACAAAAGTATAGGGATGGGACCTACACCTGTGGGAGGGAGCCATGAAGGAGAAAAAGGTTCCACAGACTAGGAGGCCCTTTCACTGATGGAGACAGGGGATGGGCTGGAGGAAACCTTCAGAGTCACGGAAGAGAGAACAGCAACAGGGGTGCAGAGGGCAAAGTGTACAGAGGATTGGTGCTGATCACCAATCAGCAGTCTAAGAGATTTCTCTGCTCACCCACCAGGGCAGGTAGGGACTGGGAGCTGAGACTCGGGCTTTGGAGGTCAGATCCCAGGGAGAAGACTGGGGTTGGCTATGTGAACATACCCTGAAGAGGGTTAGTGTGCCATAGCTAGCAGGGAGGGAGACCAGGAAAACGTCTGGAACTGCCTAAGAGTCAAGAGACCATTGTTTCAGGGTGCATGAGGAGAGGAGATTCAGAGCACCGTGTAAATGAGCTCCAGAAACAGGCTTGAGCCATGGCTATCATCAAAGACACCAAGACGGGCATGAAATGCTAATGCTGCTGCAGCCACCAAGATTCCTGTGTGCAAGCACAGGTCACTATCCTCATTTTCCCAACAAGGAGACTGTGTAGCCTGTCACTACCAGGGTCCCGTTATCCAGAGACAACTTCCCCTGGGAGAACCTGGCACTCCTCAGGCTGTGGCAACTTCAAGCTGGGCTCTGCCATTGCAGGCTCGCCCTGCATTCTGTCCCTCTCCCTCCCCCCCAGCCTGAGTGAGCCAGAGTCCCCTAATCACTGCTCCTGTAACCTCCTCATGTCTGGGGGAAGAACAGAGGCCAGAGGGCAATCTAGATGCAGAGGCAGACCCAAATTCAACCTGTAACCCAGGAGCTGTGTGAACAAAGAAGAGAAAGGGAAATTTCTCCATGCAACTTCAGGAGCAGCAGATTAAATCTCCACAATCAACTTGAGGTACCCTGCACCTGTGGAATAACTGGATAAACAATAAGTCATCTCAAAATTGAGTCAGTGGACTTTGGGAGCTACTGTAGACTTGGGGTTTGCTGTGTGCAACAAACTAGTTTCTTAATTTTATGTTGATCTTAGTTTAGTTTTTAGTGCTTGTTATCATTGGTGGATTTGCTTATTGGTTTGACTGCTGTCTTCTTTTTTATTACTTTTTAATTTAATTACATATTTAAATTTCTTTTTTAATAACTTTCTTTTACTTTTTTTTCTTTCTTTTCTTTCTCCCTTATCTTCTGAGCCATGTGGTTGACAAGGTCTTGGTGCTCTGGCTGGCTGGAAGGCTTGCGCCTCTGAGGTGGGAGAGCCGAGTTCAGAACATTGGACCACTAGAGACCTCCCAGCCCCATGTAATATCAATCGGTGAGAACTATCCCAGAGATCTCCATCTCAATGCTAAGACCCAGTTCTACCCATGACCAGCAAGCTCCAGTGCATGACACTTCATACCAAACAACTAGCAAGAAAGGAACACAAACCCAGCCATTAGCAGAGCGGCTGCCTAAAACCATAAGTTCACAGACACCTCAAATCACACCATAAGACATGGTCCTGCCCACAAGAAAGACAAGACCCAGCCTCATTCACCAGAACACACACACCAGTCCCCTCCACAAGTAAGCTTACACAACCCACTGAACAAAAATTACCCACTGGGGGTAGATGCCAAAAACAGTGGGAACTATGAACCTACAGCCTGTGAAAAGGAGACCTAAATGCAGTAAGTTAAGCAAAATTAGAGGACAGAGAAATACACAGCAGATGAAGGAGCAAGGCAAAATCCCACCAGACCAAACAAATGAAGAAGAAATGGCAGTATACCTGAAAAAGAATTCAGAATAATGATACTAAAGCTATACAAAATCTTGGAAATAGATTAGAGAAAATACAGGAAGCATTTAACAAGCACATAGAAGAACTAAACAGCAAACAAACAATGATGAATAACACAATAAATGAAACTAAAAATACTCTAGAAGGAATCAATAGCAGAATAACTGAGGCAGAAGAACGGATATGTGTTCTGAAAGGTAAAATAGTGAAAATAACTACCACAGAGCAGAATAAAGAAAAAAAGAATGAAAAGAATGGAGGACAGTCTTAGAGACTTCTGGGATAACATTAAACGCACTGACATTCAAACTATAGGGATCCCAAGGAGAAGAAGAGAAAGAGAAAGGGACTGAGAAAATATTTGAAGACATTATAGTTGAAAACTTCCTTAATACGGGAAAGGAAATAGTCAATCAAGTCCAGGAAACTCAGAGAGTCCCATACAGGATAAATTCAAGGAGAACCATGCCAAGACACATATTAATCAAATTAATGAAAATTAAACACAAAGAAAAAATATTAAAAGCAGCAAGGCAAAAGCAACAAATAACATAAAAGGGAATCCCCAAAAGGTTAACAGCTGATCTTTCAGCAGAAACTCTGGAGTCCAGAAGGGAGTGACAGGCCATATTTAAAGTGATGAAACAGAAAAGCCTACAACCAAGATTACTCTACCCAGTAAGGATCTCATTCAGATTTGACAGAGAAATTAAAAACTTTACAAACAAGCAAAATCTAAGATAATTCAGCACCACAAAAACAACTTTACAACAAATGCTAAAGGGACTTGCCTAGGCAGGAAACACAAGAGAAGGAAAAGACCTACAATAACAAACACAAAACAATTAAGAAAATGGTAACAGGAACATACGTATCGATAATTACCTTAAATGTAAATGGATTCAGTGCTCTAACCAAAAGCTATACACTGGCTGAATGGATACAAAAAAAAAAAAAAAAAAAAGACTTGTGTATATGGTGTCTAGAAAAGACCACTTCAGACCTAGGGACACATTCAGACTGAAAGTGAGGGGAAGGAAAAAGATACTCCATGCAAATGGAAATCAAAAGAAAGCTGGAGTACCAATTCTCATATCAGACAAAATAAACTTTAAAATAAAGACTATTACAAGAGACAAAGAAGGACACTACATAATGATCAAAGGATCAGTCCAAAAGAAGATATAACAATTGTAAATATTTAGGCACCCAACATAGGAGCACCTCAATACCTAAGGCAAATGATAACAGACATAAAAGGGGAAACAGACAGTAACACAATCATAGTAGGGGAATTTAACACCTGACTTTCACCAATGGACAGATCAACCAAAATGAAAATAAATAAGGAAACACAAGCTTTAAATGACATGCTAAACAAAATGGACTTAGTTGATACCTATAAGACATTCCATTCCAAAAAAACAGAATACACTTTCTTCTCATGTGCTCATGGATCATTCTCCAGGATAGATCATATCTTGGGTCAAAAATCGAGCCTTGGTAAAATTAAGAAAATTGAAATTTTATCAAGTATCTATTCTGACCACAACGTTATGAGACTAGATATCAATTACAGGAAAAAACAACCTGTAAAAATTACAAACACATTGAGGCTAGGCAATACACTACTAGATAACCAAGAAATCACTGAAGAAATCAAAGAGGAAATCAAAAAGTACTTAGAAGCAAATGACAATGAAAACACGATGACCCAAAGCTTATGGGATGCAGCCAAAGCAGTTCTAAGAGGGAAGTTTATAGCAATTGAGTCCTATCTCAAGAAACAAGAAATATCTCAAATAAAGAACCTAAACTTACACCTAAAGCAATTAGAGAATGAAGAACAAAAGAAACCCAAAGTTAGCAGAAGGAAAGAAATTGTAAAGATCAGCTCAGAAATAAATGAAGGAAATGATAGCTAGGATCAATACAACTAAAAGCTTGTTCTCTGAGAAGATAAAAAAAAGTAATAAACCATTAGCCAGACTCATCAAGAAAAAAAGGGAGAAGACTAAATCAACAGAATTAGAATGAAAAAAGAAGTAACAACTGACACTGAAGAAATACAAAGGATCATGAGAGATTACTACAAGCAAATATATGCCAATAAAATGGACAACCTGGAAGAAATGGACAAATTCTTAGAAAAGCACAACCTTCTGAGACTGAACCATGAAGAAATAGAAAATATAAACAGATCAATCATAAGCACTGAAATTGAAACTGTGATTAAAAATCTTCCAACAAACCAAAGCCCAGGACCTGATGACTTCACAGGGGAAATCTTTCAAACATTTTGTGTTGAGCTAACACCTATCTTTCTCAAACTCTTCTAAAACCTAGCAGAAGGAGGAACACTCCCATACTCATTCTAAAAGGCCACCATCACCCTGATACCAAAACCAGACAAAGATGTCACAAGATAAAAAAAAAAAAAACTATAGGCCAATATCACTGATGAACATAGATACAAAAATCCTCACCAAAAACTAGCAAAGAGAATCCAACAGCACATTAAAAGTATCATACAACATGATCAAGTGGGGTTTATCCCAGTAATGCAAGGATTTTCCAATATACACAAATCAAACAATGTGATAAATCATATTAAAAAATTGAAGGATAAAAACTATATGATAATCTCAATAGATGCAGAAAAAGCTTTCAACAGTTTTCAACACCCATTTCTGATAAAAATCTCCTGAAAGTAGGCATAGAGGGAATCTACCTCAACATAATAAAGGCCATGTATGACAAATCCACAGGCAACATCATTTTCAATGATGAAAACTTGAAACCACTTCCACTAAGATCAGGAACAAGGCATGATTGCCCAGTCTCACCACTATTATTCAACATAGTTTTGGAAGTTTTAGCCACAACAATCAGAGAAGAAAAATAAATAAAAGGATTCCAAATCAGAAAAGAAGAAGTAAAACTGTCACTCTTTGCAGATGACATGATACTATAAATAGAGAATCCTAAAAATGTTACCAGAAAACTCCTGGAGCTAATCATTGTACTTGGTAAAGAAGCAGGATACAAAATTAATGCACAGATATCTCTTGCAATCCTATACACTGATGATGAAAAATCTGAAAGAGAAGTTAAGGAAACACTCCCATTTACCAATGCAACAAAAAGAATAAAATACCTAAGAATAAACCAACCTAAGGGGACAAAAGATCTGTATGCAGAAAACTGTAAGACACAGATGAAAGAAATTAAAGATGATACAAATAGATGGAGAGATATACAATGTTCTTGGATTGGATGAATCAACATTGTGAAAATGACTATACTACCCAAAGCAATCTACATATTCAATGCAATCCCTATCAAAGTACCAATGGCATTTTTCACAGAAGTAGAACAAAAAAATTCGCAATTTGTATGGAAACACAAATGACCCCAAATAGCCAAAGCAATCTTGAGAAAGAAAAATGGAAGTGGAGGAATCAGGCTCCCAATCTTCAGACTAAACTACAAAGCTACAGTAATCAAGAGAGTATGGTACTGCCACAAAAATATAGATCAATGGAACAGGATGGAAAGCCCAGAGATAAACTCACTCACATATGGTCACCTTATCTTTAATAAAGAAGGCAAGAATATACAATGGAGTAATGGCAGCCTCTTCAATAAGTGTTGTTGGGAAAACTGGAGAGCTATGTGTGAAAGAGTGAAAATAGTACACTCCCTAACACCATACACAAAAATAAACTCAAAATGGATAAAAGACCTAAATGTAAGGCCTGACACTATAAAACTCTTAGAGGAATACCTAGGCAGATCACTCTATTACATAAATCACAGCAAGATCCTTTTTGACCCACCTCCTAGAGTAATGGAAATAAAATAAAAATTAAACCAATGAGACCTAATGAAACTTAAAAGTTTTACAAAACAAAGAAAACTTTAAACTAGACGTAAAGACAACCCTCAGATTGGAAGAAAATATTTGCAAAGAAAGCAACTGACAAAGGATTAATCTGAAAAATATACAAGCATCTCATGCAGCTCAATATAAAAGAAACAAACAACCCAATCCAAAAATGGGCAGGAGCCCTAAATAGACATTTCACCAAAGAAGATACACAGATTACCAACAAATACATGAAAGGATGCTTGACATCACTAATCATTAGAAAAATGCAAATAAAAACTACAATGAGCTATCACCTCACACCGGTCAGACTGGCCATCATCAAAAAATCTACAAACAATAAATGCTGGAGGGTGTGTGGAGAAAAGTGAACCCTCTTGCACTGTTGGTGGGAATGTAAATTGATACAGCCACTATGGAGAACAGTATGGAGGTTCCTTGAAAACTAAAAATAGACCTACCATATGACCCAGCAATCCCACTATTGGGCATATACCCTCAGAAAACCATAATTCAAAAAAAAAAATCATATACCACAATGTTCATTGCAGCACTATTTACAGTAGCCAGGATATGGTATCAACCTAAGTGTCCATGGACAGATGAATGGATAAAGATGTGGCACATGTGTACAATGGAATATTAGCCATAAAAATAAATGAAACTGAGTTATTTGCAGTGAGGTGGATGGACCTAGAGTCTGTCATACAGAGTGAATTAAGTCAGAAAGAGAAAAACAAATACCAAATGCTAACACATATATGTGGTATCTAAAGGAAAAAAAAAAAGCTTCTGAAGAACATAGGGGCAGGACAGGAATAAAGACGTAGACTTAGAGAATGGACTTGAAGAGAAGAGGAGGGGGAAGTGTAAGTTGAGACGATGTGAGAGAGTGGTATTGACATATATACACTACCAAATGTAAAATAGCTACTGGGAAACAGCTGCATAGCACAGGGAGCTCAGCTCGGTGCTTTGTGACTACCTAGAGGTGTGGGAAAAGGAGCGTGGGAGGTAGACACAAGAGGGAGGGGATATGGTGAGATAGATATATATATATATATAGCTGATTTACTGTTATACAGCAGAAACTAACACACCATTTAAAGCAATTATACTCCAATAAAGATGTTACAAAAATTAAATTAAGACTATTTTATCTGATATCAGTATTGCTAGTCCAGCTTTCTTTTGATTTTCCTTTGCATGTAATATCTTTTTCCATCCTCTCCCTTTCAGTCTGTATGTTTCCCTTGTTCTGAAGTGGGTCTCTTGTATACAACGTATATACAGGTTTTGTTTTTTTTCCATTCCGTCAGTCTTTATCTTTTGGTTGGAGCATTTAATGTATTTACATTTAAGGTAATTATTGATATGTAAGCTCCTATTGGCATTTTGTTAATTGTTTTGACCTTGTTTTTATAGATCTTTCTTCTTCCCTTCCTCTTTTGTTTTCTTCTCTTGTGGTTTGATGACCATCTTTCGTGTTGTGTTTGGGTTGCTTTTTCTTTTTTGTGGGTGTATCTATTATAGTTTTGGGGTTTTCTGTTCCAATGAGGTTTTGATACAGAGGTCTATATATACATAAGGTTGTTTTAAGTTGCTGGTCCCATCTGGCCTAGAGAAGTTATTTTAGCATTTGTTGCAAGCTGGTCTGGAGGTGCTGAATTCTCTTAGCTTTTGCTTATCTGTAAAGCCTTTGATTTATTCATCAAATCTGAATGGGAGCCTTGCTGGGTAGAGTTTTCTTGGTTGTAGGTTCTTCCCTTTTATCACTTTAAATATACCATGCCACTCCCTACTGGCCTGCAGAGTTCCTGCAGAGAGATTAGCTGATAATCTTATGGGAGTTCCCTTGTATGTTATTTGTTGCTTTTCCCTTGTTGCTTTTAATATTTTTTCTTTGTCTTTAATTTTTGTCAGTTTGAGTACTATGTGTCTCTCTGTGTTCCTTCTTAAGTTTATCGTGCCTGGGACTCTCTGCACTTCCTGAACTTAGGTAACTCTTTCCTTTCCCATGTTATGGAAGCTTTCAGCATATATCTCTTCAAATATTTTCTTGCGTTCTTTCTTTCTCTTTTCTCCTCTGCAACCCTATAATATGAATGTTGGTGTGTTTAATGTTGTTCCAGAGGTCTTAGTCTGTCTTCATTTCTTTTCATTCTTTTTTTCTTCCACAGCAGTGATTTCCACCATTCTGTCTTCCAGGTCACTTATCTGTTTTGCTGTCTCAGTTCTTCTGCTATTGATTCCTTCTAATGTTTTACATTTCAGTCATTGCATTGTTCATCTGTTTGTTTCTCTTTAGTTTTTCGAGGTCTTTGTTAAACATTTCTTGCACGTCTTTCATCCTTGCCTCCATTCTCTTTCCAAAGTCTTGGATCATCTTCATTAATATTATTCTGAATAATATTATTCTGAATACTTTTTCCAGAAGGATTCCTATCTCCACTTCACTTAGTTGTTTTCCTGGAGTTTTATCTCATTCTTTCCTCTGGGATATATTCCTCTGCCATTTATTTTTCTCTATATTTCTGTGATTGTGGTTTCTGTTCCACAGCCTGCAGGATTGTAGTTCTTCTTGCTGTCTTCCCTCTGGTGGATGAGACTGTCTAAGAGTCTTGTGCAAACTTCCCAGTGGGAGAGAATGGTGGTGAATGGAGCTGGATCTTGTCCCTCTTGTGATCAGAGCCATGTTCACTAAAACTTTAATTCACCTGTCTCTTGATGAGTGGTGCTGTGTTTCCTCCCTGTCAATTGTTTGACCTGAAGCGACACAGCACTGAAGCCTACAGACTATTTGGTGGGGGTAATGTTGTCCTCCAGGAAAGCTCACACCAATGAGTATCTCCCAGAACTGCTGATGCCGGTGTCTTTGTCCCCACAGCGAACCACAGCAGCCCCCCACCTCTGCAACACACCCTCCAATACTATCAGGTAGGTCTGGTCCAGTCTCTTATGGGGTCACTGCTTTTTTCCCCTGGGTCCTGGTGCACACACAAATTTGTGTGTACCCTCCAAGAGCAGAGTTTCTGTTTCCCCCATTTCTGTGGAAGTCTTGCAATCAAATCCCTCTGGCCTTTGAAGTCAGATTCTCTGGGGATTCCTCCTCTCATTGCCAGAGCCCCAGGTGGGAAACATGACTTGGGGCTCAGAACTTTCACTCCTGTTGGATGACTTCTGTGTTATAATTGTTTTCCAGTTCATGTGTTGCCTACCCGGAGGGTATAGGACTTGATTTCTTTGTTACTGTGCCCCCTCCTACCATCTCACTGTGAGTTCTTTTTTGTTTTTGGATGTAGGGTATCTTTTTTTGATAGGTTCCAGCATGATTTTGTCGATGGTTATTCAACAGTTTGTTGTGATTTTGATGTTTTTGTAAGAAGGGCTCATGTCATTCTACTCTGCCATCTTGAGCTAATCTCTTTTCTTACCTGTAATTTAATCTTAGTATTAACACAGCTCAGCACAGCAATGAAAAATATTTACATAGTCAAAAGTAATGTACACTGGTTTAATGTGAGAATATATTTGGGGGATAGAGGAAGCAGGAGTGCTTCATGTAGTATTGCTTTCTATCTCATAATAGGCATCAATAAGATATTAATAAAATAAATATAATAAGAATGCCTATATAAATATATTAGCTAGAAGTAACATCTAAATGTAAGTAGCAATTAAAAGAATTGGAATAATTTGCTTTTAGAGAACAAAATGTGGTATGTGAAACAAGGCAGGAGGATATTTTTCATTTTACACTTTATAATTTTAGCCAATAAAATATGAAGCTTGCTAAAATATTCCCTCTTCACCACTTCCCTAATGCTTAAACAAAAGTGCAAATGGCTTGGAATCAAATCTTTGCTTTGCTACTACTAGCTATGGGATTTTGAGTAAATTATTTAATTTAATAATGTCTCAGTTTCTACTATTTAAAGTAAGGCAATATTAACTAATTTAATAAATTGGAATGGGAATTAAATTAACACAAGTAGGTAGCCCTCATCCCAGGGAAGGTATATTAGAGCTACTCAAATATGTTACTTTTACTTGTGGTGATTCTCCTCTCCTGGTCCCAGCATAATTCACCTTGATCACTTTATTTCTTTGGGGAAGAGTTTGAAATGTTTTTAAATTTAGAACTTTGTGCAAATAAATTTCACATGAAATTCTAAAATAAAAAATATAGACAAATTTCTATGATTGAAGTGTGCCATTTAAAATAGTATATAAAATGAATGTGAGGTAATACACAAACAACTTCATGCTAAAGTATTGACTTGCCATGCAAGGTAAATACAGAAAAAAAACATGTGAAGACAATATCCAAAATGTATCATTAATTTAGTTTGAGTGGTAAAATATGATGTGTTTTTTCTCATTTAGGCATTTACAAAATTTTCTGTAATAAACATTATTTGACTTTAATCAAAAGAAAACAATCTTTGTACAGATGGTGAATTATGTGCTAAAATTAATTATTCTTTAAAGATGAATGGTATCAAGGAAGGTATGAATAAGATAGAGTAAGAAGACCCTGAGCTCACCTCTTTCCATGGACACACAAAAATCACAACTTCTTGCAAAACAACTATTTTTGAGAACAACGTGAAGACTAGCATAAGAGATTTTCCACAACTAAAGATATATAGAACGAGCCACAATAAGATGGATAGGAGGGCTAAAGACATGTACAGTCAACACCCATGCCCCAGGATGAGTGACCCACAAACAGGAACATAATCACAATTGCAGAGGTTCTCCCTAAAGACTGAGGGGTCTGAATCCCACATCATGTTCCCCATCCCAGGGCTACCAAATTGGGAAGGTGTGCCCCAGAATGTTTAGCTCTGAAGGCCAGTTGGGTTTACATATGGGAGAACCAGAAGGCTGTATAAGACAAGAGACTCTGCTCTTAAAGGGCACATACATAGTCTCATATGATCCAAGACACAGCACAGAGACAGTAATTTGAGAGGAACCTTTGTCAGGCTCCCCTGATGCTCTTGGCAAGCCTCAAGGAGAGGCAGGATGCAACTGGGACTACCCCTAAGACACAGACACTAACAGCAGCCATTTTGGGGAGCTCATTCTACCACAAGGATACTGCTGCTGGCAAGTACCATTTTTGATCCTCCTTCTACCCTATTAGTGCCAAGAGCTTACCTGTTAGCAAGACTGTTAGCACCAGTCTGGGACACCACAAGTTGGGTAACCATACTGTGAGAACTTAACCCCACAAAACAGCAGGCTGGAACCAGGTCTGAGACTCATTGGACTGCATAACCAACCATGCCAAGATCTAGTCCTCTTGACCAGCAAAACTACAGCCTCTGCAGGAGGCAGTTCTGGGCAGCTAACAAAGCTGAGGACAGACAACCTTCCAGTGCATTCACAGTAATTCCTGCCCCAACAGAAGGGCCCACAGAGTCCACATAGGGGACATCCCTAGAGCATGTAGCTGTGGTGACAAAATGGAAGTGTGCTGTTGAGACTCATAAGACATATCCTACATAAGGCCACTTCTCCAAGTTGGGAAATATAACTGACCTACTACATGGGTAAAAAAACAAAACAAAACAAATAAGCAAAATAAGGAGACAGAGATATGTTTCAAACGAACTATAAGATAAAACCCCAGAAAAAATAAAATAAACAGTGGAGATAAGTAATCTAACAAATAAAAATTTCAAAGTAATGATCATGAAGATGCTTAATGAATTCAGGAAAAGATTGGATGAGCACAATGAGAAGTTTACAAAGAGTTAGGAAATACAAAGAAGAACCAAACAGAGCTGAAGAATAAAATAATTAAAATAATAAATACACTAGAAGGAATTAACAGTAGATTAAATGATACAGAGGAATGGATCAGAGAATTGAAACAGAGAAGTGGAAATCACCCAAGAAAAACAGAAAAGAGAGAATAATCATTTAAAAAAAAAAAGAGGATAGTTTAAGACATGTCTGGGAAAACATCAAGGCTACTAACATTTGTATTGTACAGTTCCCAGAAGAAGAGACAAAGAAAAGGGCACAGAAAATTTTGAAGAAATAATAGGTTAAAACCACCCAAAACTGAGAAAGGAAACAGTCAGTTACAGGAACACAAAGAGTGCCAAACAAGATGAACCCAAAGAGATTCACACCAAAGCAATTATAATTAAAATAACCAAAATTAAAGATAAAGATAGAATCTTAAAAGCAACAATGGGGGGCTTCCCTGATGGCGCAGTGGTTGAGAGTCTTCCTGCTGATGCAGGGTACACAGGTTCATGCCCTGGTCCAGGAGGATCCCACATGCTGCAGAGCGGCTGGGCCTGTGAGCCATGGCTGCTGAGCCTGTGCATCTGGAGCCTGTGCTCCACAGTGGGAGAGGCCACAACAGTGAGAGGCCCACATACCGCAAAAAAAAAAAAAAAAAAAAAAGCAACAACGGAAAAGCAACTGATTACATATAAGAAAATCCTATAAGACTTCAGCTGACTTTTTAGCAGAAATTTTGCCAGCCAACAGGAAGTAGGACAATATATTTAAAGTAATGAAAGGAAGAAAACAAATCTGCAAAGCTATCATTCAAATTTAAGGAGTGATAAAGAGTTTTATAGACAAGCAAAATCTAAAAGTGTTCAGCACCAGTAAACCTGCTTTAAAACAATGTTAAAGGGAATTGTCTAAGCAGAATAGACCACAAGTAGAAATATAAAAATTATGAAAGAAAAAAATTTCATTGGTAAATTAGGCAAATATACAGTAAAGGTAGTAGATCAACCACATATAAAGCAGTTTGGAAGATTAAAAGACAAAAGTAGTAAAATCATTTATTTCCAAAATAAGTAACTAAGGGATACACAAAACAAAAATATGTAAGATATGGTGTAAAAAACATTAAATGTGGGAATGGGAGTAAAATGCAGGATTATAAGAATGTGTTCAAACTTAAGAGATCAACAACTTAAAATAATCAAAAGTCCAGGACCAGATGGCTTTACAGGTTAATTCTATCAAACATTTAAAGAAGAGTTAATGTTTATACTTCTCAAATTATTCCCCCAAGTTGAAGAGAACATAACACTTCCAAATTCATTCTACAAGGCCATTATCACCCTGATACCAAAACCAGACAAAAGCACCAGAGAAAAAGAAAATTAAAGGCCAATATCTCTGATGAACATAAATGCAAAGATCCTCAAAAAATCCTCAACAAAATATTAGCAAATAGAATTCAATGATACATTGAAAGGATAATGCACTATTATCAAGTGGGATTTATCCCAGAGATGCAAGAATGGAATAAAAATTATATCATCATCTCAATATATGCAGAAAAAACTTTTTTTTTTTTCTGGTATGCGGGCCTCTCACTGCTGTGGCCTCTCCCATTGTGGAGCACAGGCTCTGGACGTGCAGGCTCAGCGGCCATGGCTCACGGGCCCAGCCGCTCCGCGGCATGTGGGATCTTCCCGGACGGAGCACAAATCCATGTCCCCTGCATCATTAGGTGGACTCTCAACCACTGCACCACCAGGGAAGCCCCAGAAAAAACTTTTGACAAAATTCAACATCCATTTATGATAAAACTCTCAACAAAGTGGGTATAAAGGGAACATATCTCAACATAATTAAGCCATATATGACAACCTACAGTTAATATCATACTCAAACTTAGAGGAAATATCATACTCATACTTAGAGGAAAAGCTGAAAGCTTTTCCTCTAAGTTCAGGAAAAGGATGCCCACTCTTGCCATTGTTATTCAACGTAGGATTGGAAATCCTAGCCAAATAAATCATATGAGAAAAAACAATACAAGGCATCCAATTGAAAAGAAAGAGGTAAAATTGTCACCAATTTTTTTTCTGATTATGTTAAATATTTATTCAATAATCTATGAACATTTAACAAATACTTATATGACAGAAACTCTTATAGGTACAGGGGCTGCATGGAGGGGCAGAGGTCAGGGAAAGAAACTAAAACTTGCAATCTACAGACAGAAACTCTCAGTAATAAACAAACGTGGCAAATAAGAGTATGTTGAATATTGCTAAGTGCTCTAGGGCAAAATAAGTCAGGGAAGAAAGGGTCTATGTGGTAGGCAGATTACATGATACTATACAAAAAATATCCTAAAGATGTCCCCCCAAAACAATTAGAACTCATGAATGAATTTAGTAAATTTGCAGGATACAAAATTAATATGCAGAAACCTGCTGTGTTTCAATACACTAATAGGGAACAATCACATTTACAACTGCATGAAAAAGAATAAAATACCTGAAGATAAATATGACCAAGGAGGTAAAAGATCTGTACTCAGAGAACTATAAGACATTGATGAAAGTAATTGAAGATGACACAATCAAATGGAAAGATACCATGCTAATGGATTGCAAGAATTAATATTGTTAAAATGACATACAGATTCAGTGCAATTCCTAACAAAATAGTAATGGCATTTTTCACAGAATTTGAACAAAGAATTCAAAAGTTTGTATGGAAACACAGAAGACCCCAAATAACCAAAGCAATCTTGAGCAAGAAGAACAAAACTGCAGGTATCACACTACATGATTTCAAGCTGTATTACAAAGCTACACTAATTAAGACAGTATAATACTGGCACAGAAACAGGTACATAGATCAATGGAACAGAATAGAGAGCCCAGAAATAAAACCTCACTTACATGATCAATTAATCTACAATAAAGGAAGAAAGAATATACAATGAAGAAAATACAGCTTCTTCAATAAATAGAGTTAGGAAACTGGACAGCTACATTAAAAAAATTAGACTGGATTACTTCCTCACACCATATATGAAAATAAACTTAAAGTAGATTAAAGACTTAAATGTAAGTCCTGAAACCCTTCTCGAAGAAGACATAGGTAGTATGCTCTTTGACATTGGTCTTAGTAATATTTTTTTGGATATGTTTCCTCAGGCAAGGGAAACAAAAGCAAAAATAAACAAATGGGACTACATCAAAGTAATAAGCTTCTGCACAACAAAGAAAGCTATCCACAAAATGAAAAGGTCACCAACTGAATGGGAGAAGATATTTTCAAATGATATATCTGATAGGGCTTAATATTCAAATATACAGAGAACTCATAAATCTCAGCATCAAAAAACAACCTGATAAAAATGGGCAGAGGACCCAAATAGACAATTTTCCAAAGAAAATATATAGATGGCCTGAAAAAATGAAACATGAAAAAATGCTCAGCATCACTAATGATCAGGGAAATGCAAATTGTAACCACAATGAAATATCACCTCAGACTTGTCTGAATGGCTATTTTCAAAAAGACAACAATAACAAGTGTGGCAAGGATGTGGAAGAAAGAGAACCCTTGTATACTGTTAGTGGGAATGTAAATTGGCACAGCTACAATGAAAAACAGTATGGAGGATCCTCAAAAATAAAAACAGAATAGCCATATGCTCCAGTAATTCTACTTCTGCCTATTTTTTCCAAAAAAAATAAAAACACTAATTCAAAAAATATATACACCCCTATGTTTATTACAGCATTATTTACAATAACCAAGATAGAAATGCAATCTAAGTGTTTGTCTGGAGATGAATGAATAAAGATGAAGTGGTATACACACACACACACACACACACACACACACACACACACACACACAGTGGAATATTACTCAGCCATAAAAAAGAATGAAATCTTGCCCTTTGCAACAGTATGGATAGACCTAATGGATATTATGCTAACTAATATAAGTCAGACAGAGGAAGACAAATACCATATGATTTCACTTATATGTGGAATCTAAAAAAAAAGGAAAATGTAGAGGTACAAACATGACAAAACCAAAACAGTTTCATAGATACAGAATAAACAAGTGGTTGCCAGAGTGTAAGGGGGCAAGGAGATGTATAAAATAGGTGAGGGAGATTGAGAGGTACAAATTTCCACTTACAAAATAAATGAGTCATGGGAATGAATTGTATACCATGGGGAATATAGTCAAAAATATTGTAATAACTTTGTATGGTAACAAATGATAACTGGACTTATTATGGTGGTGATCAGTTTGTAATAAACAGACATATCAAATCACTATGTGTGCACCTGAAACTAGCATGTTGTAAGTCAATCATACTTCAATAAAAAAAAGAATAGTATTAATGTTGATACATGTGATTTAGTCATAAATGAACAAATAAAGCACAAATAAATATTTATTCTTTATAATAAATTAATATAGATTTCAAAATATTAAATCAGTTTGTGTGCTTGTGATTATCTTAATTTATCTTTTTTCATCATTAGTTTATTATATGCCAGAAGTATCATGAATAAACATTTTAAGTGGAAAAACATTGAAATGAGACTCAATTTGTACACAAGGAATAGAATTCAGTTAGTAATTAAGCAATAATGATCAAGTCAGATTAATGGCTGTCTCATGAAGTTCTTTGTTGAGGACGATTAACCCTAATGCAACAGTTAATTCCCAAGGAAATACCATATGCTTCAGGGGTCATTTCTGCCGTTAGAAATTGTCAGAAGTAAAACCACACTAAAATGTGCTTTGTCAAAAAGTAACCTTTCCATTTCTATTTCTGTGATGATTAATTTTATGTGGGAACTTGAATAAACCATTGGGTGCCCAGATATTTTGGTCAAACATTTCTGGGTGTTTCTGAGAGATATTTGGGGATGAGTTTAACATTTGAATCAACAGATCCAGTAAAGCAGATTTCCCTCCTTAATGTAGATGGCCCTCATTCAATCAGTTGAAGACCAAAAAACAGAAAAGATGACGCTTCCCTTACTTAGTGGGAATTCCTCCTGACTGGCTGCTGGCTGCCTTGAGCTAAAACTTTGGTCTTTTTCCTGTCTTCAGACTGGAACTGAAACGTTGGCCCTTCTGAGGTAAATCCTGCCAGCTCTTTAACTATAATTTATAATGGTGTCTTTCATAGTTCTCAGGCCTTCAGATTGGGCCTGAAATTACATCATTGGATCTCCTGGGTTTCCAGCTGGCTGACTGAACATCTTGAGACTTTCTTACCTCTGTAATCATGTAAGATAATGCCTTATAACAGATCTATCTGCTTATCTACTTTATCTATCTATCTACCTATCTATCTATCTACCTATCTATCCATCCATCATACTGGTTCTATTTCTCTGGAGAACCGTGACTAATATATGTCCCTTTTGTTTTGTTTTGTTTTGTTTGCATATGTGAAAAGGGATATATTGAAAACATCGACACACAAAAGATTCAATAATTAACAATTTCTAAAGCTCACAAGCTAAATTTAATTTTTCTTAATGTTGTATTTCAAAGTCTTTTTAAAAGAATGAAAAAAATATATTTATTCAGAATTTATCATGTGACAGGTGACTTACATATATTACCACAGTTGTTTTCAAGACAAATGGTAAGAAATTAGGAGTGTAAACCCCATTTATAGTTTAAAAATGAGGTTTAGTATATTTAATTAACTCACTCACATGCTTACAGTAAGAGTCACTTGGAGGAGTCTGACTTCAGGATTTCTGGCTTTACAACCCATTATCTTTCTACAGTACTTTGTTGCAGTCTTTCTGAAGATTTCCTTTTAGACTAGTTTATGGCAAAAAATTCTTAATAGAACTCAAAAAAGATGCTTTTTTATTGGGTTAAAGAGATGCCATCTAATGTATGACATAATAATTTAATATAGAAAAATTAAGTAATCAAATCATATAGTTAAGTTCAATATCAAGTTATATGACAAGAGTATACATAGGTAAAATTTGAGGGGAAATGGATATTACCATCTGAAATTTTATATATTAAAATATATCAATCTTAGAATAAAAAATTAAAATATGACATTGGCATTCTTCTTAAGACAAAACCTTCAGCCATAGCAATAAGATACAAAATAAAGATATATAACTCTCAGAGAAAAATAACTATAGGTTATAGTTGTGTGCTGAGCATTTTATTTTGTCCTTATTTTTTATAAAGGACAAAGTTTTATATTCAAACAAAAAGTAATTATACAATGATTTAAAGTTAAGTGTGTATAGGCTTACCCTGTGCAAAGAATTTTTAAATCAGAAGTTCAGAAAGCAAGTGTAATAATTGTTAAAAGATGAACATATTGAGTGCCTCTCTCCTAGGAAATATGATATTCAATCCAATATATATTTTTTGTGGAGAGACAGAAATAAGAGGTTAGAGAATATCATTATAGGTCAGGGTTTCAGTAACATTTATAGAAGGTAGAGAGAAGACTTAGAAATGATTACCACTAGGGTGACAACATTAACAAATAAATCATCTATATATTTTTATACTTTTTAAAATATTGAAAAATGGTTATCTTATTTTAATTTCTTTATTATTTTTGTCTTGTTTCCTTCTTTAAACATAAATGAATACCAGTGTGTTTTTGTAGGTGTAAAATGAACTTGCGGGAAAAGGGAACAAATGAGGAAAGGAGGGTTTTTAATTAAGAAAAGTGCTTGTCAATTTATTTTAATTTCATTGCTCAGTCTTGTATACTTCTCAACAGAGATACAGTTTGAGAAATGAGAAATGCCTTACGGTAGAAATTTAATACATTAAATATTTGTTTTATATGCATATTATTACTGTTTGTTTTCCCTTTAAGCTATTGGGTCTGGATGCTAATGATCTATAAATTGTATTTCATATCTAGTAAAAATAAGATTGGGAAAGAAATGGACTTTTAAATTCATTTATCCTACATAAAAGATCTAGGTGATAGCATTCATCCGCTAACCTCAATTAGTGTAGCATCCCTCTTCCCTTGACAATGTACCATCAATATACTAATATGCAGGCCACCTTTAAAATGATCTACATTCTCACCTTTTCATAGTTTCATGCCTCCTTGTCTACTTTCTACCATGGACACAATCTGACTCTTATGATGATTGTCTTTCCATAAAATGACATGAAAATCTCTGAGCTGATGCACTGAGTTCTAGTTTCACTGTTTATTGGATATAAAAATTACTGCTTCCTCCTTTCCTTCCTTCCTTCCTTCCTTCCTTCCTTCTTTCCTTCCTTCCTTCCATCCTTCCTTCCTTCCCTCCACCTTTCTTCCCACTGTCCCCTCTTCTCTCCCAATTTTTTTTATTCTTTTCTTTTCATTTATTTCCTTTTTTTATGATAAAACTTCTAAAGAAACAGTGATGGACTTCCCTGATGGTGCAGTTGTTAAGAATCCACCTGCCAATGCAGGGGACACGAGTTTCAGCCCTGGTCCGGGAAGATCCCACATGCCACTGAGCAACTCAGCCCGTGTGCCACAACTACTGAGTCTGTGCTCTAGAGCCCGTGAGCCACAACTACTGAAGCCTGGGCGCCTACAGCCCATGCTCTATAACAAAGAGAAGCCACCAAAATGAGAAGCCCATGCACCAAAATGAAGAGTAGCCCCCACTTGCTACAACTAGAGAAAAGCCCATATGCAACAACAGAGACCCAATGCAGCCAAAAATAAGATAAATTAATTAAAAAAAAAAAAAAAGAAACAGTGCTTCCCCAATTCATAATAATTCTATAAAGTATCTTAGTTGTGGGTGGGGCTAAACCAAATCCTCATCTGTGCCCCTCAGTGGCAGCATGCATAATCACAATTGTACATTTCTCTGGAGAGAATAATGGTTCAGGGATGGTCATAAATTAGCATCTTCCCCAAGAATTTTATGAACATAAATGGGAAAACCACTCCACTTTTGTTGGGATTTTAAGCCCTGGAAAGAATAAAAACTGTGACTTACTGGTGGCAATCTTTCCAATTATTTATACAATGAATATATTCTCAGAAAATGATGACAATGCTGAGAAGAGCAGAACCCAGTGTTGAAATGGTGTAGAGCCATGATTCTGCTATACCTGGAGAAAATCTGCCTAAGAACTTTTTAATTACATAATCCAATAAAGTTCTATTTCATTTAAGCTACAATGAGTTGGATTTCTGTAAATTGCAATTTAATGACTCCTAGTTTATTAAACAATTAGTACCTAGAAGTCATATATTTCTAGTAACAGTTCCAGTAATGAGTGGCTAAATTTAAAAAGGGTAGTGTTGTGAGAAGGCCCTACCCCAGATTAAGAAGTTGTCATTCTACTCAAGAAGCAGATGGTTAAATTTTGTCCCCTGTCTCTGTGACAAAAGATTATGCCCTCTCCAACCAGAGAGAGTTAAGGAGCTTGGTAAAATATTTCAGAAAGTTGGAATCTTTCTGTAATGTCCTTCTTAAAACACCATCAAAAATGAGAGGGTGTGGAGAAAAGGAAGCCCTCCTACACTGTTGGTTAGAATGTAAACTGGTACAGCCACTATGGAGAACAGTATGGAGGTTCCTTAAAAAACAAAAAAGTAGAGCTACCATATGATCCAGCAATCCCAATCCTTGGCACATTTCTGGAGAAAACCATAATCCAAAAAGTTACAAGCACCCCAATGTTCATTGCAGCACTGTTTACAATAGCCAGGACATGGAAGCAAACTAAATGTCCATCAACAGAGGAATGGATAAAGAAGATGTGGTATATACACACATACACAATGGAATATCACTCAATTATAAAAAGGATGAAATAATGCCATTTGCAGCAACATGGATGAACTTAGAGATGACCACACTGAGTAAATTAAGTCACACAGAGAAAGAAAAATATCATATGGTACTGCTTATATGTGGAATCTAAAAAAAAAAATGATACAAATGAACTTATCTACAAAACAGAAATAGAGTTACAGATGTAGAAAATAAACTTACAGTTACCACGGGGAAAGGGAGGAGGGATAAATTGAAAGACTGAGATTGACACATACACACTACAAAATATACAATAGATAACTAATAAGGACTTACTGTATAACACAGGGAATTCTACTCAATACTCTGTAATGACCTATATGGGAATATAATCTAAAAAAGAATAGATACATGTATATGTATAACAGATTCACTTTGCTGTACACCTGAAACTAACACAACATTGTAAATCAACTATACCCCAGTCAATTTTTTTAAATAAAATAAAAAAGAATAATATTAAAAAAAGAGAAACTTACAATCTAAGATGACTTGTTGGAAAGCAAAAGGAAACACATGGTGTGTTGTTATGAGAAGCCCTATATTCCTTTACTCTGCATTCAACATAGAGCAAGTCATAAAATCATGCAGACTACAGATTGAAAAACAAACAAACAAAAAACAAAACAAAACAATGACAATGAACCATGTTTCCAAGCTGACATAAATGGGAGAAAATATTTAGAAAACACAGAAGTTAAGAAATGGGACCCAGGTTTTCCAGAAACCCTCCCGCTAGGTACATCTTTCCATTTAAATTAATTATTTTCCAAACTATAAAGAGAAATTCTATTTGATGCAACCTGGGTTCAAGAAGCCTGTGAGGCCCCCTCTATTGTATAATATATAACCAATCCTGTTGTTTCAACAGCTGACACCAAGATGGACCAGTTAATTTGAAAGTCTGGGAAGCTGGGTTGAGCACTGTGGCCCAGTGCAAAACAATGTAAATCATAATTATGAAATCCATTTTCAGGGTATTTTAGCACTGGATTTGGGGCAATATTTTTTATATGTTATTAACGTTCCCATGTTTTCAGGTGCTTGTTATACTCAGTGCTTAAGATTCTACAAGGCCCTAAATTTACAGTAAGAAGAAATGGGATCCTGGATCCATTCTGGCCCCAAAAGCCTTATAAAGGTGCATTAGGGAGAAAAATGATTCTCTCAAGAATGAGGCTTATTAAAAACTCATAATTGGTTAAGAAAAAATGTTCACTCTTTCTTCTCAGGAAGAAATTCTATATATGTTATAGATCAGTGGATGTTTTTTGCTGGTTCTACCACTTCCATTTTTCTAATGAGGATTCATATTAAAGTTACTGTGATTTTTATTTTAGTCAGGTTTATATACCAGGTACAAAGAATTTATCATTTAGCCTCTTTCTGACAGCAAAAAGATAAAACCTATACTTCCTGATTTGGGTGCAATAACTATAGGAGACTTTAGGTTGCATCACTTTTGGGAAAATGGGGGATATTTTTAAGTTCAACATAAGATTGTTCTACTTTGGCTGAGATATTTAAAACATTTTATTTACAGACAGAACTATGTTTTAGATTTTGACATATACACTCAGTCACAAACATAGGCAAATACAAAATTACTGCATTTCTTAGACACAGTGATTGGTTCATATATGATGATAGGACCCAAATCATGACAAACAGAATTTGAAATGTTTTTCCAGAGCTAAGAGGAAAGACGCTCATTTCCTTTAGGTCTATATACTATAAGACCAGATTTCATATTTTGTAATTTAGACACAGCCATGTCTAACCTGGGTCTACAACTTTTTTTCTTTTAATTGAGTTAACACATTCTTCTTTGTTCATCAGTCATTTGGCATGGATGCCAATCCTTTATAACAAGAAGATATCTGATAAATATCTTAGTAAGATCTAAAACTGCAGATTTCTATCATGTTCAGGATGATGCCTACAAGGGTAGGATGGCATTCTAAGTTAAACTTGTATAAAGAATAGTTTTTGTAAATCATAATTTGTTCTGTGTTACAGACATCAAAAATGTTGAAGATATTTGAAGGCCTAATATTGCTCATATTTACCTACTACTTGTCAAACCTACAGACTAAACTATTCTTTCTTCTGTGAAAAACATTATCTCATCAAAATTTTCCCACTGTTGCTAATAACAGTTTCTTAGATATAAATTAAACAGACCATCATTGGGCTGAAAGTAAAAAATAATAATCTATTTTAACATAGCAAAATTGTATTTGCTATCCCATTCTGTGTAACATCATTATAATGTGCCCTGAGATATAACAAATTTGTTGTGAGCTGCTGTATTCTACAGGGGGTCCACGCCAGTCATTCCATTACCCATTTAATAATGTGCATGTGCACATAATGAAATTGATTTCTGAACTCCTATAATATTGTAGTGGGTTTTACTGTATTTTAATCCCCTTAATAATTACCCCAAATTAAGAAGATGTCTAGAAACAGAAAAAATGTAATACTTTTCTGCTAATAATAATTATACTGAGAAAAAGTTTAAAGATGCACATTGCACTGTATTTTCTCATTCCTGACTGACTTAGTGATGAAGTATTTACAGGCCACAGGACTTTCATTGAAGCTGTTTATCTGCTTACAGCTTTGTAAGGTAAAGCTCCTTAAAAACTAGGACGGGGCCTTCCCTGGTGGCGCAGTGGTTGAGAATCTGCCTGCCGATGCAGGGGACACGGGTTCAGGTCATGATCGGGGAAGGTCCCACATGCCACAGAGTGGCTGGGCCCGTGAGCCATGGCCGCTGAGCCTGCACGTCCAGAGACTGTGCTCCACAACGGGAGAGGTCACAACAGTATGCCTGCATACTGCAAAAAAAAAAAAAAAAAAAAAAAAAAAAAAACTAGGACAGGAGTAGCTGGCTGAGCTAAGCCCACATGAGTCACTGGAGAGGGCTGTAACCAAACCAAGATGATGACATAGGAAGACCCTGAGCTAACATCCCCCCATGGATGCAACAAAATTACAATTAATTGCAGAACAACTATCTATAAGAACAATCTGAAGACTAGCAGAAAAAGAGTTTCTACAACTAAATATGTAAAGGAAAAACCACAACAAGATGGGTACGAGGGCCAGAGAATTTGTAGAGTCAAGAGACATACCTGCAGATAGGCAACTAACAAATGAGAGGATTTTCACAATTGCAGAGGTTCTCCCCAAGGAGTGAGGAGTCCAAGCCCCACATTAGACTCCCACATTTGGTGTCCTGCACGAGGAAGACAAGCACCCAGAAGGTCTGGTTTAGAAGGCCAATGGAGTTTGTGTACAGGAGAGCTGTAGAGCTATAGGAAATGAAGACCTTGCTTGTAAAGATATCTTACAAGCTTAGAATCCCAGCAAAGAGGCAATAATTTTAAGGAAGCCTGATCTTGGAGAGCCTCTTAGAAAGACAGGAGGCAACTGGGACTCCCCCTGGGAACATAGACTCTGATAACAGCCATTTTTGTGATATCATTCTACCATGAGAATACTGGTGCTGGCAAGAACAATTTTGGAGTTCTTTCTCTAGGCTCTTAGTGTCAGGGGCTTACCTGCCCACCAGCAGGGCAGCACCAGCCCTGGGTACCCAAAGCCCTGCAGGCAGCTGCACCAGGACCTGGTTCCACCCTACACCTAGCTGACACCAGCCCTGGGGTCCCCTATGCTCCATAGCCAGCAACCCTGGAACCCAGCCCCACCTACCAGTGTGTGAGCACCATCCCCAAGATGCCCTGGGCCCCTTGGCCAACCACCCCAAGTCCTGGCCCTACTCGCAAATGGACTAGCAGTCACTGAATGAGTCAGGGACAGCAGCTAACTGTGCCAGGGGTACAAGTACAACCACAGTAGTCAACCACACCAGAGCAGAAGGGCCGATGCAACCCACATAGGAGGCATCACTTGAGGATATAGCTCTGGTCACCAGAGAAGAGTATGTTGCTGGTCCCCATAGAACATCTCCTACATACAGCAACCTCTCAAGATGGGAAACATAACCAATACACCCAATATGTAAATTGGGATTTAGGCAAAATGAGGAGATAGATGAATCTATTCCAAATGTTGTAACAAGATAAAACCCAGAAGAAATAAGTGAAATGGAGATAAGCAATCTAATAAATCAACAATTCAAGGTAATGATTATAAAGATGATCAGTGAACTTGTAAGAAGAATGGATGAACACACTGAGAAGATTAGCAAACAGCTAGAAAATACAAAGAAGGACCAAACAGAGCTGAAGTATACAGTAACTGAAAATTTTAAAAATGCACCAAGGGGCTTCAATAACAGGTAAAAATATATAGAGAAATGTATCAGTGAACTGAAAGACAGAGTAGTGGAGATAATACAAGCAGAACAGAAAAGAGAAAAATAATTTAAAATATTGAGAATGTCTTCAGACCTCTGTCAACATTAAGAGCACTAACATTTGAATTACAGAGGTCTCAGAAACAAAGAGAGGGAAAAAGGTACAGAAATTATTTGAAGAAATATTAGCTGAAAAGTCCCCTAACCTGAGGAAGTAAACAGACATCCAGTTCCAGGAAGCACAGAGTCCCAAACTAGGTGAAGCCAAAGAGATCCACACCAAGAGACACTATACTTAAAATGACAAAAAAAAAAAAAAAAAAAAGAAAAAAGAAAAATTAAAGATAAAGAGAAAAATCTTAAAAAGCAATGGAAAAGCAACTTGTTACAAACAAGGGAAATACTATAAGACAGTCAGCTGACTTTTCAGCTAAACGTTTTCAGGCCAGAAGGGAGCAGAATAATATAATCAAAATAATAAAAGGAAAAAAAAAATCTACAACCAGGAATCCTCTACCCCACAAGGTTATCATTCAGATTGAAGAAGCGATAGCTTTATAGACAAGAGAAAGATACAAGAATTTATCATCACTAAACCAGCTTTACAAGAAATGTTAAAGAAACTTATCTAAGAAGAAAAAAGGACAATAATTAGAAATATGAAAATTATGAAATAAAAAATCTAATTGATAAAGGAAAACATACACAGCTAGTAGGAACTTTAAAAAACAAAAGTGGTAAAATTATCTATATCCATAATAACTAGTTAAGGGATATACATAACAGAAAATTGTAAAATATGTTGTCAAAACCAGAAAGGATGCAGGGAGAGAGTAAAATGCAGGGTTGTTAGAAGGTAATCAAACTAAACAGATCATCAACTTAAAATAATTATTTATATATGTAGGTTGTTATATATGAACTTCAGGTTAACAACAAATCAAAAATTTGTAATAGATACAAACTATAAAAAAAGAAAGAAATCTAAATGGAACACTAAAGATAGTCATCAAATAACAAAAGAAGAAAGCAGCAGAAGACAGGCACCAAAAAGAAATATAAAACAATTAGGAAACAATTAACAAAATGTCAATAAGTACATAAGTAACCAAAATTACTTTAAATGTAAATTGACAAAATGCTCCAATCAAAGACATAGAGGGGCTGAATGGAAAACAAACAAACAAAACAAAACAAAAAATACAACACCCATCAATATGCAACCTGCTCAAGACTCATTTTGGTTCTAGACACATAAATACTAAAAGTAAGGGGAAGGACAAAGGTATTCTATGCAAACAAAAATGAATATAAAGCTTGGGTAGCAATAGTTATATCATACAAAATAAGCTTTAAAACAAGAACAGTAAACAGAGACAAAGAAAGATGTTACATAATGATAAACAGATCAATCAAAAAAAGAGCTAATATTATCAAAATAAATATTCCTAACATAGGAACCCCTAAATACATAAAATAAATGTTAACAGAAATAAAAGAAATCATTGACAATAACACAATAATAGTAGGGAACTTTAACACCCCACTTACATTAATGGGCAGATAATTCAAACAGAAAATCAATAAGGAAACACTGATCTTAAAGGACAGACAGATTGATCTGATTAACCTAATAGATATTATTTAGAACATTTCATACAAATACTGCAGAATACCATTCTTTCCAAATGCACATGGAACATTCTCTAGGATAGATCGCATGCTAGGTCACAAAACAAAACTCAATAAATTTAAGAAGCCTAACATCATATCAAGCATCTTTTCTGACCACAAAGGTATGAGCCAGAAATTAACTACTATGAAAAAAAATCAGCACAAAAACATAAACATGTGGAAGATAAGCAATATGCTACTAAACAATCAATGAGTTACTAAAAAATTCAAAGTGGTAATGAAAAAATTTCTGGAGACTAATGAAAATCAAAACACAAATATCCAAAATACATGGAATGCAACAAAAGCAGTTCTAAGAGAGGTTTATAGTGAGTCAATACTACCTCAGGAAATAAGAAAAATCTCAAATAAAAAATCTAACCATAAAACCTAAAGGAACTAGAAGAAGAGGAACAAACAAAATCCAATATTAGTAGAAGGAAAGAAATAAAAATTAGAGGATAACTAAATGAAATAGAGTCTATTTCAACTAAACAATAGGAGAGAAGATCAAGATGGCAAAATAGAATGATGTGAAGAACACCTCCAACCAATACATCAAAAATGCATCTACATGTTGAAAAATTCTCATTGAATACCTACTGGATGCTGACAGAAGAGCTCCTGCAACCAAAATTCTAAGAAAGCTTATCATGTAGCCAGGTAGGACAAAAGAAAAAAAAAAGAAAAAAAGAAACAAAAAACAAAGAATCAGAACAGTGTGCTCCTGGGAGGGAGCTGTGAAAGAGGAAAATTTCTCTCACCCTGGGAACGCCCTTCACTGGCTGAGAGATCAGTCGGGACAGAAAGGAAACTTTAGGGTCTCAAAGGAGAGTGCATCAGCTGGATTGCAGCAGGCAGAATAGAAAAAGACCAGCAGATAGGGTCCTGGCCACTCCTCTGCACTCCCCATCCTGAGACACATGTCTGTTAGTGTGTGGGGAGGCTGCGTGCTGAGCTTAGGCTTCAGTGAAGAGAACCAGGGAGAGGACTGGGGTTGAATGCACAGAGACAGGCTGAGGGGCTGGAGTGTGGTCCACGCTGCAACTGGGGGTGTACATAGGACAGAGCTTAGGTCTGCAAAAGGAGCCCCATTGTTAACAAATACCAAGGGAAGGGTAGGACTGCCATAGCACCCTCATTCTAGGCATGCTTACATTGGGCACAGCTCCACCTCTATGAGCTGTGGGAACAAGCAAGCACCAGCAGGTTCCCCACTTGTGGGGTTGGGGCTGAAATCTGAGGTGATCCCCAGGGACAGTGCAATTTCAAAAGTAGGTCTGAAATCTGAGTCATCTCCCAATGGCTGTGCCACCTGTGGATTTACATACTGCAGCAGCTTTGAAAGCTGATAACTGAGCACACTACTGATGTTCTCATGACTGGGGACTGTCTGGCACTAGTGGCTGCAGCCTTTGCCAGCACGTGCATGTGGAGGTGGGCAAGGGTCTGGGCAGATTCTGTAGCTCCCACAGTGGATCCAGGTATGAAACTATGGTGGTCCATGTGCCTGACTTAAGCAGATGTGTGCCAGCGAATCTGTGCTGGTGGATTTTTGAGCACCTGAGGGACACCCAAGTTGTTTGCTTGCATCCCTATGGTTGAGGCAGGTCTGAGGACAGTGCCAACAACAGTACACTATGTAAGCCCTCACAATGAGGGGTGGGAGATACCACAGAGTGCACCTCCAGGTAGACAGCTCCTGTGGAGAAAAGCTCAGTGACTCTTCTCCAAGCAGAAGCACTACAGTCCCACCTACCTAACACTGAAGCTCAGAAATGGATCTCAGGGCTTCTATTCCAACAACTGGGAAACAGAACCAGCCCCAGACAGAGTTGTGACAACCACAGAGCAAAGAGGATACCTCACTCAATATTGAGGGCAGGCCCTGGTCACCACAACAAAAATCACACTCCCTATCAAGGGGGAAATAGACAGCACTCACTGAGAAAAGATGTGGCAGGCATCTACACTAAAAAAAAGCCCTCAAACCAAAAGTATTTGTCTCATACAGGCTACACAGGGACACAGCCACATAAAAAGTGTCAAGACTGCAGTACATAACTGTTTCTCCTAAACTCATAGAGTCAGAGAAATGTAAGTAAATGAATAAGCAGAAGAAACACTTCCAACTAAGATAAAGAGAATTCCCCTAAAAGAACAAACAATAAAAGAAATCCTTCCAGTCTAGCAGACCCCAAGTTTAAAAAGAAGGTAATAAAAATACTGAAGAAATTAAGAAATGCTATTGCTAGAAATGCAGATTAGTATAAAAAGGAATTAGAAACTATAAAGAAGAGCCAATTAAATTAGAAAACTCATGTCCCAAGATGAAAGTTGAGCTAAAGGAAATAAATAGAAAACTGAATAATGCAGAATAACTGATCTGGAAGAGAGAATAATGGAAATCACCCAATCAGAACATCAGACAGAAAAACAAATTAAAAAATGACAGCCATGTACAAGACCTATGGGACAATATAAAGCATGGCAATCCATGCATGATAGGGATCCCAGGAGAAGAAATAGAAAAGGAGATTTAAAATGTATTTGAAGAAATTATGGCTGAAAACTTCCCAAATCTAAAGAATGAAACAGATATCCAGGTACAGGAAACACAGAGGGTCCCAAACAAGATGAACCCAAACAAACCTACACCAAGACATTTTATAATTAAAATGGCAAAAGTTAAAGAGAGTATTCTAAAGGCAACAAGAGAAAAACAAATAGTAGCAAGAGCACCCACATAAGGCTATCAGCATATCTCTCTACAGAAACGTTGCAAGCCAGAAGGAAGTGGCGATATATACACAAAGTCCTGAAAAGGAAAAACCTGCAACCTAGAAAACTCTACACAGCAAGATTATCATTTAGAACAGTAAGAGAGATAAAGAATTTATCAGACAAGCAAAAACTAAAGGAATACAGCAATACTAAACATATCCTAAAAGAAATATTGAAAGGCATTATCTAAACAGAAAAGAGCAAGAATTTATAGGAACAGAAAAATCACAACTGGAAATTAAATCACTTAAATAAGCCAGTAAATGGAAAAAAAAAATCTTTTGGAAACAATGATAGCTACAATGAACAGCAAAATATTAGCATGCAGATTAAAAAGAGGACCTCAAATCATAAAATGTGGGGGAGAGTTGTAAGAAAATATAGTTTTGTTTTTTTTTTAGAATGTGTTTTGGCCTATATGACTACCAGTCTAAAGCAAATAAATATAGTAATGGTTGAAATACTTGAAAAACAGGGTACCCACAAATCAAAAATATAGATTCACACAAAAAAAGAAAAGAACACAAGCACAATACAAAAGAAAACCATCAAAGCACAAAAGGAAAAGAAAAAGAAAGGAACAAAAAGAATTACAAAATCAACTGGAAAACAAGGTTAAAAATGACAATAATACATTATCTATCAATAATTACCTTAAATGTCAGGGAACTATATGGTCCAATCAAAAGACATAGAGTGGTAGATTGGATAAGAAAACAAGAGCTTACAATATGCTGCCTACAAGAGACACATTTTAAGTCAAAGGACAGACATAGACTGAAAGTGAGGGCATGGAAAAACACATTTCATGCAAATGGAAATGACAAGAAAGTGATGGTAATAATACTCATATCAGACAAAATAGACATTAAAACAAAGGTCCTTAAGAAAGATAAAGGCTGACACTATATAGTGATAAAAGAATCAACACAAGACATGTATATTCCACTCATTAACATATATGCGTCCAATATAGGAGTGACTCAATATATAAGACAAATACTGACAGACATAAAGGGAGAAATTGATGGAAATACAGTAGTAAGAGACTTTAACACCTCACTGACATCAATGGACAGATCTTCCACACAGAAAATCAGTAAGGCAAAAGAGATCCTAAATGACACAATAGAACAGGAAGAGTTAATTGATATTTTCAGAACATTACATCCAAAAACAAACAAAACAAAACCCAAAAACCCAGGATAAACATTCTTTTCAAGTGTAATGTTTCAAGGAAACATTCTCTGATATAGACCATAAACTGGGACACAAAAGAAACCTCAACAAATTTAAGAGGATAGAAATTATTTGAAGCATCTTTTCTAACCACAGCAGTATAAAACTAGAAATCAACACAGAAAGATAAATGAGAAGGAAAATCAAAATAAACAAACAACCAAAAAAAAAAAAAACAGGCAAAAAGCAATTACATGGAGACTAACTAACATGTTAGTAAAAAAACAATGGGTCAACAAGAAAATCAAGAGAGTATTTACTTATTTATTTATTTATTAAATTTTTGTTGGAGTATAGTTGATGTACAATGTTGTGTTAGTTTTACGTGTACAGCAAAGTGAATTGGTTACACATATACATATACATATACATATATCCACTCTTTTATAGATTCTTTTCCCATATAGACCATTTCCCTGTGTTATAGAGTAGGTCCTTATTAGTTATCAATTTTATGTATAATAGTGTGTATATCTCAATCCCAATCTCACAATTTATCCCTCTCCCTTCCCTTTTCCCCCTGGTAATCATAAGTTTGTTTTCTATATCTGCAACTCTGTTTCTGTTTTGTAAAAATGTCATTTGGGACCTTTTTTTAGATTCCACATGTAAGTGATATCATATATTTGTTTTTTTCTGTCTGACTTACTTTACTCAGTATGACAATCTCTAAGTCCATCTATGTTGCTGCAAATGGCATTATTGTGTTCCTTTTTATGGCTGAGTAATATTCTATTGTGTGTGTGTGTGTGTGTGTGTGTGTGTGTGTGTGTATACAACATTTTCTTTATCCATTTCTAGAAGAAATGGACAACTTTCTAGAAACATATAGTCCACCAAAACTGAATCAAGGAGAAATAGATAATTTAAACAGACCAATTACTAGAAGTGGAATAGAAATGTAAAAACAAATAAGAAAAAAACAAAAAAAGAACAAAAAAAATCCTGTAAACAATTTGTAGGACAGAAGCCTTTACTGGAGAATTCTACCAAACATACAAAAAAGACCTTATACTGATACCTCTCAAACTCTTCCAAAAGATTGAAGAGGAAGGAACACTCTCAAAGTCATTGTATGAAGCCATCATCAAATTGATACAAAAAATAGACAAAGACACCACCAAAAAAAAATTATAGGCCAATATCTTTGATGAATATGAATGCAAACATTCTCAGCAAAATGTTAGCAAACCAAATCCAACAACACATAAAAAAGATCATACACCACAACCAGGTTGAATTCATCCCAGAATCACAAGGATGGTTCAACATCTGCAAATAAATCAATGTGATACATCACACCATCAAAACAAAAGAGAAAAAACACATGATCATCTCAATAGATGCACAACAAGCATTTGATAAAATTCAATATCCATACATGATAAAAATTCTTACCAAAGTGGGTATAGAAGGAACATATTGCAACATAAAAAAATCTATTTATGCCAAACCCACAGCCACCATAATACTTAATGGTGAAAAGCTGAAAGCCTTCCTACTAAAATCTGGAAAAATGTAAGGATGGCCACTCTCATCACTTCTCTTCAGAATACTATTGGATGTGCTAACCACAGCAATCAGACAAGAAAAAGAAAAAAAAATCCATATTTGAAGGGAGGGGTAAAATTTTCATTACACACAGACAATATGATACTATATAGAAAATCCTGAAGACTCCACACAAAAGGTGCTAGAACTGATAAATTAATTCAGCAGGGTAGTAGGATACAAGTTTAAAATATGGAAATCCTTTGCATGTTTTACAGTAACTATGAAATATAAGAAAGGGAATGTAAAAAAAAAAGTACCTTTTAAAATTGGATCAACAAAATACTTAGAATAAACCTGACAGTGGAGATGAAAGACTTATATGCTGAGAACTATAAAACATTAATGAAGGAAACTGAAGATGAAACAAAGAAATGGAAAATATCCTATGATGTTGGATTTGAAGAATCAATACTGTTAAAATTGCCATACTACTCAAAGCAATCTACATAATTAATGCAATCTGATCAAATTACCCATGAGTTTTCACAGAACTGGAACAAATAATCCTAAAATTTATATGGAACATAAAAGATCCAGAATTGTCAAAGAAATCATGAGGAAAAAGAATAAAGTGGGAGACATAATCCTCCCAGACTTTAGACAGTACTAAAAAATACAGTAATCAAAGCAGTGTGATATTCACACAAAAACAGACATATGGATCAATGGAATAGAGAGCCTAGAAATAAAACTACACACCTACAGTCAATTAATCTTTGATAAAGGAGGCAAGAATATGCAGTGGAACAAGACATTCTTTTCAGAAAGTGGTGTTGGGAAAGCTGGACTGCTGCATGTAAATCAATGAAGTTAGAAGACTCCCTTACACTCTACACAAATATAAACTCAAAATGGCTTCAGACTTAAATATAAGACATGACAACATAAAACACCTAGAAGAGAACAAAAGCAAAACATTCTCTGACATAAATCATAACAATGTTATTTTAGGTCAGTCTCCCAAGGCAATAGAAATAAAAGCAAAAATAAACAAATGGGACCCCTAATAAAACTTATAAGTTTTACACAGCAAAGGAAACCATAAGAAAAACAAAAACATAACCTACAAAATGGGAGAAAAAAATTTGTTAACAATGCAACAAGGGATTAATTTCCAAAATATAAAAACAGCACATACAACTCAATAACAACCAAAACAAACAAACAAACAAACAAAAGAACCAGCCTAATCGAAAAATGGGGAGAAGAAATAAATTGACATTTCTCCTAAGAAGATATCCACATGGCTAACATGGACATGAAAATATGCTCAGCATCACTAATTTTTAGAGAAATGCAAACCAAAACTAACATGAGGTGTCACCTCACACTGGTCAGAATGGTCATCATTAAAAAGCCTACAAGTAATAAATGCTGGAGAGGGTGGGGAGAAAAAAGAACCCTCCTACAAATTGGTGCCACCACTATGGAAAACAGTATTGAAGTTCCTCTAAATCTAAAAATAGAGCTGCTATACGATCCAGAAATCACACTCCTAGGCATATATCCAGACAAAACTCTAATTCAAAAAGAAACATGAACTGCATTATTTACAATAGCCAAGACATGGAAGAAACTTACATGTCCAGTGACAGATGAATGGATAAAGATGTGGTGTGTGTGTGTGTTTGTGTGTATAATATATATATATATATATATATATATATATATATATATATATATATATATATATATATATACACACACACATATATATAATGAAATGTTACCCATGAAAAAGAATTAAATACTGTCATTTGCAGAAACGTAGATGGACCTAGAGATTATCATATGAAGTGAAGTAAGTCAGAAAGAGAGAGACAAATACCTTATGATATCACTTATATGTGGAATCTAAAATATGATAAAAATGAACTTATTTACAAAACAGAAATAGTCTCACAGACATAGATAACAAATGTATGGTTACCAAAAGGGAAAGGGAGTGGGAGAAGGATAAATTAGGAATTTGGGATTAGCAGGTACAAACTACTATATATAAAATAGATAAACAACAAGGTTCTACTTTATAGCACAGGGAGCTATGTTCAAAATCCTGTAATAAATCAGAATGAAAAAGAACATATATATATATATATAAATCACTTTGCAACATATCAAAAACTGGCACATTTTTTAACATCTTTATTGGAGTATAATTGCTTTACAATGTTGTGTTAATTTCTGCTGTATAAGAAAGTGAATCAGCTATATGTATAAATATATCCCCTCCCTTGTGGGTCTCCCTCCCACCTTCCCTAACCCAATGCTCTAGGTGGTCACAAAGCACTGAGCTGATCTCCCTGTTCAATGCAGCTGCTTCCCACTAGCTATCCATTTTACATTAAGTAGTGTATATATGTTGATGCTACTTTCTCGCTTTGTCGCAGTTTACCTTCCCCTTCCCTGTGTCCTCAAGTTGATTCTCTATCTCTGAATCTTTATTCCACTCTGGCCCCTAGGTTCTTCAGAACATTTTTTTTTTTTTTTAGATTCCATATATATGTATTACCATACGATATTTGTTTTTCTCATTATGACTTATTTCACTCTGTATGACAGACTCTACATGCATCCAAAAATAACTCAATTTTGTTTCTTTTTAGGACTGAGTAATATTCCATTGTATATATATATGTCACATCTTTTTTATCCATTGTTCTATCGATGGACACTTGGGTTCTTCCACATCCTTTCTATTGTAAATAGTGCTGCAATGAGCATTATGGTACATGACTCTTTTTGAATTATGGTTTTCTCAGGGTATATGCCCAGGAGTGGGATTGCTGAGTCATACGGTAGTTCTATTTTTAGTTTTTTAAGGAAACTGCATACTGTTCTCCATAGTGGCTGTATCAATTTACATTCCCACCAACAGTGCAGGAGGGTTCCCTTTTCTCCACACCCTCTCCAGCATTTATTCTTTGTAGACTTTTGATGATGGCAATTTCTGACTGGTGTGAGGTGATACCTCATTGTAGTTTTCATTTGCATTTCTTTAATAATTAGTGATGTTCAGCATCCTTTCATATGTTTGTTGACAGTCTGTATATCTTCTTTGGAGAAATGTCTATTTATGTCTTCTGCCCATTTATGGATTGGGTTGTTTGTTTTTTTGATATTGAGCTGCATGAGCTGCTTGTATAATTTGGAGATTAATACTTTGTCAGTTGCTTCATTTGCAAATATTTTCTCCCATTCTGAGGGTTGTCTTTTCATCTTGTTTATGGTGCCCTTTGCTGTGCAAAAGCTTTTAAGTTTCAATAGCTCTCATTTGTTTAATTTTGTTTTTATTTCCGTGCTCTGATTCATATCAAAGAGTGTTCTTCCTATTTTTTACTCTAAGAGTTTTATAGTGTCTGGCCTTACATTCAGGTCTTTAATCCATTTTGAGTTTATTTTTGTGTATGGTGTTAGGAAGTATTCTAATTTCATTCTTTTACATGTAGCTGTCCAGTTTTCCTGGCACCATTTATTGAAGTGGCTGCCGTTTTTTCATTGTCTTGCCTCCTTTATCAAAGATAAGGTGATCATATGTGCATGGGTTTACCTCTGGGCTTTCTTTCCTGTTCCATTGACCTATATATCTGTGTTTGTGCCAGTACCATACTGTCTTGATTACTGTAGCTTTGTAGTATAGTCTGAAGTCAGGGAGCCTAATTCCTCCAGCTCCATTTCTTTCTCAAGATTTTTTTGGCTATTTGGGGTCTTTTGTGTTTCCATACAAAATGTAAATTTTTTTGTGCTAGTTCTGTGAAAAATGTCATTGGTCGTTTGATAGGGATTGCATTGAATCTGTAGATTGCTTTGGGTAGTATAGTCATTTTCACAATATTGACTCTTCCAATCCAAGAACATGGTATATCTCTCGATTTGTTTGTATCACTTTTAATTTCTTTCATCAGTGTCTTATAGTTTTCCTGCATACAGGTTTTTCATCTCCTTAGGTAAGTTTATTCCTAAGTATATTATTCTTTTGGTTGCAGTGGTAAATGGGAGTGTTTCCTTAATTTCTCCTTCAGATTTTTCATCATTAGTGTATAGGAACACAGGCAATTTCTGTGCATTAATTTTGTATCCTGCTGCTTTACCAAATTCATTGATTAGCTCTAGTAGTTTTCTGGTAGCATCTTTAGGATTCTCTATATATAGTATTGTGTCATCTGCAAACAGTGACAATTTTACTTCTTCTTTTCTGTTTTGGATTCCATTTGTTTCTCTTTCTTCTCTGAATGCAGTGGTTAAAACTTCCAAAATTATGTTGAGTAATAGTGGTGAGAGTGGTAAAACTTGTATTGTTCCTGATCTTAGAGGAACTGATTTTAGTTTTTCACCATTGAGAACTCTGTTGGCTGTCACTTTGTCATATATGGCCTCCATTACGTTGAGGATGGTTCACCCTATGCTTATTTTCTGGAGAGTATTTTTTTATCATAAATGAGTGTTGAATTTTGTTGAAAGATTTTTCTGCATCTATTGAGATGATCATATGGTTTTTCTCGTTCAATTTGTTAATATGTTTTATCACATTGATTATTTTGTGTATATTGAAGAATACTTGCATTCCTGGGATAAACCCCACTTGATCATGGTGCATGATCATTTTATTGTGCTGTTGGACTCTTTTTGCTAGTATTTTGCTGAGGATTTTTGCATCTATGTTCATCAGTGATATTGGTCTAAAGTTTTCTTTTTTGTGACATTTTTTTCTGATTCAGTATCAGGGTGATGGTGACCTTGTAGCATGAGTTTGGGAGTGTTCTTCCCTCTGCTATATTTTGGAAGAGTTTGAGAAGGATAGGTGTTAGCTCTTCTCTAAATGTCTGATAGAATTCACCTGTGAATCCATCTGGTCCTGGGATTTTGTTTGTTGGAAGATTTTTAATCACAGTGTCAATTTCAGTGCTTGTGATTAGTCAGTTTATATTTTCTATTTCTTCCTGGTTCAGTCTCAAGAGGTTGTGCTATTCTAGGAATTTGTCCATTTTTTCCAGGTTTCCATTTTTTTGGCATATAGTTGTTTGTAGTAATCTCTTATGATCCTTTGTATTTCTGCAGTGTCAGTTGTTACATCTCTTTTTTAATTTCTAATTCTGTTGATTTGAGTTTTCTCCCTTTTTTACTTGATGAATCTGGCTAAATTTTTATTAATTTTGTTTATCTTCTTAAAGAACGAGCTTTTAGAGTTATTGATTTTTGCTATTGCTTTCTTCATTTCGTTTTTATTTATTTCTGATCTGATCTTTATGATTTCTTTCCTTCTGCTAACTTTGGGGTTTTTTTGTTCTTCTTCTTCTTCTTTCTCTAATTGCTTTAGTGTAAGGTTATGTTGTTTATTTGAGATTTTTCTTGTTTCTTCCGGTAGGATTTTATTGCTATAAACTTCCCTTTTAGAACTGCTTTTGCTGCATCCCATAGGATTTTGTTCATCATGTTTTCATCGTCATTTCCTTCTAGGTATTTTTTGATTTCCTCTTTTATTTCTTCAGTGATCTCTTGGTTATTTAGTAGTGCATTGTTTAGCCTCCATGTGTTTGTAATTTTTACTGCTGTTGTTTTTTTTCCCTGTAATTGATATCTAGTCTCATAGCATTATGGTTAGTAAAGATACTTGATACAATTTCAATTTTCTTAAAATTACCAAAGCTTTATTTGTGACTGAAGATGTGACCTATCCTGGATAATATTCCATGAGCACTTGTGAAAAAGGTGTATTCTGTTGTTTTTGGATGGAATGTCCTATAAATATCAATTAAGTCCATCTTCTTTAATGTGTCATTTAAAGCTTGTGTTTCCTTATTTATTTTCCTTTTCGATGATCTGTCCATTGGTGAAAGTGGGGTGTTCACATTCCCTACTATGACTGTGTTACTGTCAGTTTCACCTTTTATGGATGTTAACATTTGCCTTATGTATTGAGGTGCTCCTATGTCAGGTGCATAAATATTTACGATTGTTATATCTTCTTCTTGGATTGATCCCTTGATCATTATGTAGTGTCCTTCATCTCTTGTAATAGTTTTTATTTTAAAGTCTATTTTGTCAGATATAAGAATTGCTACTCCAGCTTTCTTTTGATTTCCATTTGCATGGAATATCTTTTTCCTACCCCTCTCTTTCAGTCTGTATGTGTCCCCAGGTCTGAAGTGGGTCCCCTGTAGACAGAGTATATATGGGTCTTGTTATTATATTCATTCAGCCAGTCTATGTCTTTTGGTTGGAACATTTAATCCATTTACATTTAAGGTAATTATTGATATGTATGTTCCTATTACCATTTTCTTAATTGTTTTGGGTTGGTTTTTGTAGGTCCTTTCCTTCTTTTGTTTGTCCTGCCTAGAGAAGTTCCTTTAGCATTTTTTGTATAGCTGGTTTGGTGGTGTGAATTTTCTTAACTTTTGCTTGTCTCTAAAGTTTTTAATTTCTGTTGAATCTGAAAGAGATCCTTGCTAGGTAGAGTAATATTGACTCTAGGTTTTTCCCTTTCATCTCTTTATATATGTCCTGCCACTCTCTTCTGGCTTGATGAATTTCTGCTGAAAAATCAGCTGTTTACCTTCTGGGCATTCGATAGTATGTTATTTGCTGTTTTTCCCTTCCTGCTTTTAATATTTTTTTCTTTGTATTTAATTTTCATTCATTTGATTAATATTTGTCTTGGTGTGTTTTTCCTTGGATTTATGCTAACTGGAACTCTGTGCTTCTTGGACTTGATTGACTGTTTCCTTTCTCATGTTAGGGAAGTTTTCAACTATAATCTCTTCAAATATTTTCTTAGACCCTTTCATTTTCTCTTCTTCTTGGACCTCTATGATTCGAACACTGATGCATTTAATATTGTCCCAGAGGTCTCTGAGACTGTGGTCATTTCTTTTTAATTCATTTTTCTTTATTCTGCTCTGTGGTAGTTATTTCCACTCCCTTATCTTATCCATTCTTCTGCCTTAGTTATTCTGCTATTGATTCCTTTCAGAGAATTTTTAATTTCATTTATTGTGTTGTTCATCACTCTTCCTTTGCTGTTTATTTCTTCTAGATCCTTTTAAACATTTCTTGTATTTTCTCCATTCTATTTCCAAGGTTTTGGATCATATTTACTATCACTACTCTGAATCCTTTTTCAGGTAGACTGCCTATTTCCTCTTCATTTGTTTTGTGTGTTGAGTTTTTAACCTTGCTCCTTCATCTGCTACATATTGCTCTGTCTTCTCATTTTGTTTAACTTACTGTGTTAGGGTTTACATTTTCACAGGTGGCAGATTTGTAATTGCCCTTGTTTTTGGTGTCTGCCCCCCAGTGGGTAAGGTTGGTTCAGTGGCTTGTGTAGGCTTCCTGGTCAAGGGGGCTGGTCCCTGTGTTCTGGTGTTTAGGGCTGGATCATGTCTTTCTGGTGGGCAGAGCCACATCTGGTGGTGTGTTTTGGGATGTCTGTGACCTTATTATGATTTTAGGCAGACTGTCTGCTAACCGGCTGTGTTGTCTCCTTGTCTTGCTAGTTGTTTTGCATGGAACTTCCAGCACTGGAGCTTGCTGATCCTTGGGTGGAGCTTGGTCTTAGCATTGCGATGGAGACCTCTGGGAGAGCTCTCACCAATTGATCTTACATTGGGCCAGGAGGTCTCTGGTTTTCCAATTTCTTGAACTTAGCTCTCCCACCTCAGAGGCTCAGGCCTGACACTATGCCAGAGTACTAAGACCCTGGCAAACACAAAGCTCAGAAGAAAAGGGAGAAAAAAAGAAAGAAAACAAAATTAATTATTAAAAAAATTAAAAATTATTAAAATAAAAAATAAGTAATAATAAAGAAAGAAGAGAGCAAGCAAACCAATAAAGAAATCCACCAATGATAACAAACACTGAAAACTATTCTAAGATAAACATAAAAATCAGAAATAAATCATTCACAGACAGCAAACCCCAAGTCTACAGTTGTTCCCAAAATTCACCACCTCAAGTTTGGGATGAATCGTTGTCTATTTATGTATTCCACAGATGCAGGGTACATCAAGTTGATCATGGGGATTTAATCCACTGCTCTTAAGGGTGTACAGAAGAGTTTCCTATTCTCTTCTTTGTTCTCAGAGCTCCTGGGTTTCAGGTTTGGTTTTGGTCCAACCTCTGTGTAGGTCACCCTCAGGCATCTGTTCCTGCCCAGACAAGAGGGGGTTAAAGCAGCAACTGGTTAGGGGACTCTTGCTCACCCATGTCAGGGTGAGGGAGGGGTATGGTAGTCATAACTGGAATGTGAGGTTAGCCTGCAGTGACAGAGGTCAACATGATATTGCAACAGCCTGAGGTTCACCATGTGTTTTCTAGGAGAAGTTGTCCCTGGATCATGGAACCCTGGCAATGGCAGGATGCACAGGCTCCCCAGCGGGGGTGTGGGGTGGCGTTTGGATAGTGACTTGTGCTTGCACACAGGTTTGTTGGTGGCTGCAGCGGCAGTGTTAGCATTTCATGCCCATCTCTGTTGTCCAAGTTGTTAGCCATGGCTCACACTCATCTCTGGAGCTCGTTTAGGCAGTGCTCTGTCTTCTGTGTGCAGACAGAGAAGGAATCCCCTCTCCTCATGAACCCTGAAACAATGGTCTCTTACCTCTTAGGCAGGTCCAGACTTTTCCCAGGACTCCCTCCCAGCTAACTGTGACATACTAGCTCCTTTCAGGCTGTGTCCATGCAGCCAACCCTAGTCCTCTCCCTGGGATCTGACCTCCAAAGCCCAAGACTCAGGTCCCAGCCCCCACCAGCCCTGGCAGGTGAGCAGTCAAGCCTCTCAGGCTGGTGAGTGCTGGTTGGCACCAATCCTCTGTGTGGGAATCTCTCTGTTTTGTCCTCTGCACCCCTGTTGCTCCACTTTCTTCTGTGGCTCCAAAGCTTCCCCTCCACGCAATCCCCATCTCTGCCAGTGAAGGGACTTCCTAGTGTGTGGAAATTTTTCCTCCTTCACAGCTCCCTCCCAGAGGTGAAGGTCTCTTCCCTATTCTTTTGCCTCTGTTTTTTCTTTTGCCCTACCCAAGTATGTGGTGAGTTTCTTGCCTTTTGGAAAGTCTGAAGTCTTCTGCCAGCATTAAGGAGGTGTTCTGTAGGACTTGTTCCACATGTAGATATTTTTTTGATGTATCTGTGGGGAGGAAATTGATCTCCACCTCTTATTCCTCCACCATCTTGAAGTTTCTCTTTAACACATTTTAAATCAAGTATATTTCAACTAAAAAATTGAAAATAAACACAAATTATTGATGAAATTAGAGCTAATTCTTTGAAAAGATAAAGAAAATTGATAAACCTTTAGACAGACTTATTAATAAAAGAGGGGAAAATCTCAAATAAGTAAAATCAGAGACAAAAGAAAAGAAGTTACAGCTGACACAACAAAAAACAAACATAAGGGATTAATACAAACAATTGTACACCCAAAATATGGACTAGCTACACGTAAATGATAAATTCCTAGAAACATATAATGTCCCAAGACTAGATTAGGAAAAAATAGAAAATCTGAACAAATGGATTACCACTGACAAAACTGAATCAAAAATTTGAAGAACTCCCAACAAACAAAAGTTCAGGACCAGACAGCTTTGCAGCTGAATTTTACCAAACATTAAAGGATGAGTTAACACTTATACTTCTCAAACTGTTCCAAAAAATTGAAAAGAAGAAATGTTTTTGAACTCATTCTATAAGGCCAGTGTCTCCCTGATACCAAAACCAGACACACAAAATTACATGCCATTATCACTGATGAACATAGATGCAAGATCTTCAAGAAAACATTAGTAAATGAAATTATTAATACATTAATAGCATTATACACCAGGATCAAGTGGGATCTAATGCAGGCATGCAAATATGCTTCAATATCTTCAGATCAATTAATGAAATACACCACATCAACACATTGAAAATTAAAAATTATATGATTATCTCAATAGATGAAAAAAATCCTTTTGACAAACTTCAGCATTCATTTATGATAAAAACTCTTGACAAAATAAGTATAGAAGGAACATACCTCAAAGTAATAAACATCACATATTACATACCTACAGCCAATAACATATTCAATAGTGAAAATCTGAGAGCATTTCTTATAAGATCAGGAACAAAACAAAGATACCAAAAACTCAGAAAATTATGACATTGATGAAAGAAATTGAAGACAACACAAACAAATGGAAAGATATTCTTACTGTGCTCATGGATTGGAAAAATTAATATAGTTAAAATGCTTATAGTACCCAAAGTAATCTACAGATTCAGTGCAATTCCTATCAAAATATCAATGGCACTTTTCATAGAACTAAAACAAATAATTCTAAAATTTGTATTAGAACACAAAATATCCTGAATAGCCAAGACACACTTGAGGGGAAAAAAAAAAAAGAATGCTGGAGGTATCATGTTCCATGATTTCAAACTATACTACAAGGCTACAACATCAAAAGTGTATGATACTTGTATTACAGGGAAGACCAAAATCTGACTACATGTTGGATCTGTTTCTTTTACTTTAATGTTTTCTTCCCATTGCTTTTGTTCACTAAAGTGATATAGTCTATATGTAGTGGCCTGCCTCAGAGAACTCTGTTCCTCTGCCTGAATGTTAAACCAAAGTGCCTTTGTTCAGGGAAACATCCAGACCCTGTCCACCTGTGGATGGCTGCAAGATAGATGAAGTTAGCATATCCCTTCCCTGAGGCTGGCCATTCCAGGAGATATTTGCAAAACTGATGATCTTTTTACTTTACTTCCTCATCTCCTCCCCCACTTGTGCTATGAAAGAAACTGGCATCCAAACCCCAAGAAGATGGTTATTTTGAGACTTTAGTCAGCCATCTTCTCAGTCTGCTGGCTTCCTGAATAAAGTCACATTCCTTGCCTCAACACCTCATCTCTGATTTATTGGCCTGTCGTATGGAGAGTAGAGCGAGCTTGGACTCAGTAAAACTGTCACAAAACAGACACATAGATCAATAGAAAAGAATAGAGAGCCGAGTAATAAACCTACAGTTATGTGGTCAATTAATCTACAACAAAGAAGGCAAGAATATACAATGAGGAAAAGACAACTTCTTTGATAAATGGTGTTGCAAAAACTAGAAAGCTACATGTAAAAGAATCAAACTGGAATACTTTCTCATACCATACACAAAAATAAACTCAAAATGGATTAAAGACTTAAATATAAAACTGGAAACCATAACTCCTAGAAGTAAACATAGGCAGTACATTCTTTGACATTGATCTTAATATTTTTTTTAGATATCTCTCTTCAGGCAAGGGAACCAAAAGCAAAAATAAGCAAATGGGACAACATCAAAGTAAAAAGCCTTTGAACAGCAAAGAAACTATCAACAAAAAGAAAAGACAGCCCAGTGAATAGGAGAGATATTTGCAAATAATAAATTTAATAAGGGATTAATATCCAAATATACAAAATTCTCACACAACTCAAAAGCAGAAAAACAACCTAATTATACCTCAATAATTAAAAAATTATACCTCAATTAATTAAAAAAAGAAAAATAAATAAAATAGGATAAATAAAACTAGGACATAACCATAAATTCCACATTCTGTTATTTTACCTCTACAATTCTTTTCATTTAACATCTGTTATAATTTGGTATCTACTATGTACATGATGATACTAATAAAATAAAGGAACAGCAACTATCCTTAACTTCAACTTATGGGAAGACAAGCTAGTGAACAGACAATAGCAATGCAAAGCATAAAATATGCTATGATAAATGTAATCAGTGAAGCATATGTATTCTAATTAGAGACAGTACTTTACTGGTAAGCTGGAGGAAATAACAAAGATTTTGTAGAATTTGTCATTTGCCATGTTGTAAATATCTGCACCATTGCCAATTTCAAGCTATCAGTAGTTTAAAAATGTTCACAAAGTGCCTGGCTATTTACGTTTTTGACCAATGTAAGTAGGCTCTGGCCCACTATTGTGGGATGTAAAACAGTCATGGCTACCAATTAATATTTCCAGAAGGAAGTGATATCTAATTGAATACAAAGAAGGATTTTTAGGTAATGAAACAAAGGGAGGAGGAAAATGCTTTGCTGGCAGATGGATCAGCACAAACATCTGTAAAGGAGAGAAAACATGACATTTGAGGGAAACTATGAGGAATTCAATGTTAATACTTCGATACAAAAAGTAGTAAAAATGAACTTGAAGAAGTAAATATGTTCCAGGTAGTGAACTAAGCAAAATAAGAAATTTAAACTTTTTCCAAACACAATGTTAGATCATTGAAAGTTTGGGGGATGTAACATGTTTGGGGGATGTAACATGGGCAGGATTAGATATGTACATTAGAAAGATCACTCTTGTTGTCCTATAGAATATTAGTTGGAAAAGATAAGACTAATTGTAGAGTATCCAGTTCTTAAAATATTAGTAATTCAAGTAGAGCTGCTAGAAACTTGTCTCAATGTAGTGGCAGTGAAGATGGACTGACTTTGAGACTAGAGATTTAAGGACATATGAAGGTGAACACTTTGGCAAGGGGTAGGGTGTGGTGAGAAAAGAAGTGTTAAGAATGAGTTAATTATGTAAAACTGATTCACTTTGTTATAAAGCAGAAACTAACACACCATTGTAAAGCAATTATACCCCAATAAAGATGATTAAAAAAAAAGAATGAGTTAATTGAATATGTAGATTGCTTTAGGTAGTATGGACATTTTAACAACATTAATTCTTCCAGTCAGTGAGCACAGAATATCTTTTCATTTGTCTGTGCCTTCTATTTCTTTTAACAATATCCTATAGTTTTCAGAGTACAGGTCTTTCACCTCCTTGGTTTTATTATTTTTCTTACAATTGTAAATGTGATTTTTTTCTTAATATCTTCTTCTGTTAGTTCATTGTTAGTGTATAGAAACAAAACAGACTTTTATATGTTGATTTTGTACCCTGTGACTTTACTGTATTCATTTATTATTTTTAATAGGTTCTTTTTGGTGCACTTTTTATGATTTTCTCTATATATAATCATGTCATCTGAAAATAGTGACAGTTTTACTTCTTTTCCAATTTAGATGTCTTTTAATTGATTTCTTGCCTAATTGCTCTGGCTAGGACCTCCAATTCTATGTATAATAAGAATGGCCAGAGTGGGCATCCTGGTCTTGTTCCTGATTTTGGAGAGATAGATTTTAGTTTTTCACCATTGAAATTGATGTTAGCTGTGGGTTTGTCATATACAGCCTTTATTATGTTCAAGTATGTTCCTTCTATAATCACTTTATTGAGCATTAATATAATATCATGAATCTTGTCAAATACTTTTTATGCATCTATTGAGATGATTGCATGTTTTTATTTTTCATTTTGTTAATGTGGTATATCACTTTGATTAATTTGCAAATGTTGAGCCATATTTACACCCCTGGAATAAGTCCCAATTGATAATGTTGTATGATCCTATTAATGTATTGTTCTATTTGCTTTGTTAATATTTTGTTCAGGATTTTTGCATCTATGTTCATCAGAGATATTCACCCATAATTTCCTTTTTTTCTGTTGCCTTTGTCCAATTTTAGTATTGGGGTGATGTTGGCTTCATAAAATGAGTTAGGAAGTGGTTCCCTCCTCTTCAACTTTTTGGAATAGTTTGAGAAGGATAGGTATTAATCTTTCTTTGAAAGTTTGGTAGAATTCACCTGTGGAGCTGTCTGGTCCTGGATTTTTTAAGGGGATAGATTTTTTTTTACCATTTTGACCTCCATGCTAGTGACAAGTCTATTTAGATTTTTCAATTTTTCACAATTCAGTCCTGAAATGTATGAGTCTAAGAATGTTTCCATTTCCTTTTTTTTTAGAAAGATTTTTCTTTTCTTTTCTTTTTTATTTTTACATCTTTATTGGAGTACAATTGCTTTACAATGGTGTGTTAGTTTCTGCTTTATAACAAAGTGAATCAGTTATACATATACATATACATATGTTCCCATATCTCTTCCCACTTGCATCTCCCTCCCTCCCACCCTCCCTATCCCACCCCTCCACGTGGTCACAAAGCACCGAGCTGATCTCCTTGTGTTATGCGCCTTCTTCCCACTAGCTATCTACCTTATGTTTGGTAGTATATATGTCCATGCCTCTCTCTCGCCTTGTCACAGCTTACCCTTCCCCCTCCCTGTATACTCAAGGCCATTCTCTAGTAGGTCTGTATCTTTTTTCCTGTCTTACCCCTAGGTTCTTCATGACATTTATTTTTTTCTTAAATTCCATATATATGTATTAGCATATGGTATTTTTCTTTCTCTTTCTGACTCACTTCACTCTGTATGACAGACTCTAGGTCTATCCACCTCATTACAAATAGCTCAATTTTGTTTCTTTTTATGGCTGAGTAATATTCCATTGTATATATGTGTCACATCTTCTTTATCCATTCATCCGATGATGGGCACTTAGGTTGTTTCCATCTCTGGGCTATTGTAAATAGAGCTGCAATGAACATTTTGGTACATTACTCTTTTTGAATTATGGTTTTCTCAGAGTATATGCCCAGTAGTGGGATTGCTGGGTCATATGGTAGTTCTATTTGTAGTTTTTTAAGGAACCTCTGTTGTCCAATGTATTGACATCAATCAAACCTGAGAAAAAAGGAATAAAGCTGGAGGTATCACACTTCCTGATTTCAAACTACATTACTAAGCCATAATAATCAAAGCAGCATGGTATTAACAGAAAAACAGATACATAAATCAATGGGACAGAATTGAGAACCCAGAAATAAACTCATGCAGATATGGACAATTAATTTTAAAAAAGAGCAAAGAACATACAAGGGGAAAAGGATAACTTCCTCAATAAACAGTGTTTGGAAAACTGGACAGCCACATGAAAAAAAATGAATCTGGACCACTATGTCAAACCATGAACAAAAATCAACTCAAAATGTATTAAAAACTTGACTATAAGACCTGAAACCACAAAACTCCTAGAAGAAAACAGGCAGGGCTTCACTGGTGGCACAGTGGTTGAGAGTCTGCCTGCTGATGCAGGGGATGCGGTTTCATGCCCCAATCTGGGAGGATCCCACATGCCGTAGAGCGGCTGGGCGCATGAGCCATGGCCGCTGAGCCTGCACATCCGGAGCCTGTGCTCTGCAATGGGAGAGGCCACAACAGTGAGAGGCCCGTGTACCAAAAACCCCAAAAAAACAAAAAACAGGCAGTATATTCTTTCACATCAATCTTAGCAAAATCTTTCTATATATGTCTCCCCAAGCAAGGGCAAGAAAAGTAAAAATAATTAAATAGGCTGCATCAAACTAAAAACCTTTTCCACTGCAAAGGAAACCATCAACCAAACAAAAAGCAGCTTAGTGAATGGAAAAGTTATTTGCAAATAATATAACTGACAAGGGGTTAATATTGAAAATATATAAAGAGTTTCTAGGGAAGAATCTTGTTCCTTGTATTTTCCAGTTTCTAAATGTTCCTCACATGTCTTGGTTCATAGTTCTCTTCCCCTTCCTTAAAGCCAGAAATGGTAGGTTGAGTTTTACTTATGTCACATCCATCCAACCTTCTGTTTTATAGTCAAATCTCCCTCTGCCTTTCTTTTCTGTCTTTTTTTTTTCCTACATTTAAGGACCCTTGTGATTACATTGGGCCCACCTGGATAATTCAGGATAATGGCCCCATTTCAAGATCATTAAATTAATCACATTTGCAAAGTTCCTTTTGCCATGTAAGGTAATGTATTCACAAGTTCTGGGAACTAGAGCAGACATCTTGGTGGGTGAAATGTATAATTTTGCCTATCATAATATCTTTTAAAACCATAAATGTTGCCAGTGTTGCCAAAATGTTTCCACATTTAAACTATCAATAGTTATACACTAACAAGAGAATGTAGCCCGGTTGCTACAAATTTTCACAGCTCTTCTTATGCCTACACTTTCAATTTTGTTTACTGCAATGTTTTCCACTTTACCCCAAATGTCTATATTCCACCACTGTCTCATGGTCTTTCACATAGTTATACCTTATGATGCCGGTTCCATTTCCTTAAAGTTTTTGTTTGTTTCTTCTCTCTCTGCACAATGCCCAACTATCATTCAATTCAGATCAAATGCTTTATCTTGTGCACAGTATTTCAAAACTTACCCAGATAAGGTCAGTTATCTCCTCTGTAGACCCACAACATTTGGTAAAAACTTTTATTTTAAGGATTTTTCATACTATGTTATGATGATCAAGTGAAATAGCTGTCTTCCTATTTTACTGTGAATTCTGGGAAGACAGAGTCTTATTCATCTCTTTATTCCCAGGTTTGAATTGAATTGAAATTCAATTGAATTGAATTCAATTGAATTCAATTGAATCAATTGAAATGAATTCTCTCAGACAGCAGGTTTATACAACTCAAATGACATTTTTCTTCAATTTATAAGAGATTTTGCTGGAGTTAAATTTCTGTACAATTTCATTTGTCACATATCTAAGCTGTTATAAGCTTTCCCTGATCTTGGATTTGTTAGGACCATGGCTAATACATGACATATATAAAATATCCAGTTACTTAGCATAGTTATTAATTTTTTGTTGTCATTAATCTATTTTACCACATTGTGAAAATTTCCCTGAGGACCAAATATATTTAACATATTTTCATTTGCTTATTGACATTTGTATATAATTTTTTGAAAAGTATCTGCTTAAGTCTTTTGCCCTTTTAAAAATTGGATAAGTCATCTTTTTATTTATTTATTTTTTATTTGTAGAACTTTATTTTATATACCTAATAGTGTGCACCTCTTAATCCCCTACCTCTATATTGTTCCCCATTCCCTCTCTCCACTGGTAACCACTAATCTATTCTCTATATCTGTGAATCTGCTTTTTGGTTGTTGTTATATTCTCTACTTTATTGTATTTCTTAGATTGCACATATAAGTGAGATCATGCAGTATTTGTCTTTTTCTGTCTGACTTATTTCATTTAGCATAATGCCCTCCAAGTCCATCCACATTGCTGCAAATAGCAAAATGTCATTTTTTGTGTGACTGAGTAGTATTCCATTATGTGTGTGAATGGAATCTTCTTTATCTATTCATTCTTTCGATGAAAACTTAGGTTGCTTCCATAATTGGAAATTGTAAATAATGCTGCTATGCACATTGAAGTACAAGTATTTTTTTTCAAATTAGTGTCTTTGTTTTTTTCTAGACGTAGAAATTTCTTATACTAACTGAATACAAGCCCTTTGCCAGAAATATATGTTCATAATATTGTTTCCCAGGTATATTTTGTTTATTTAAAATATGTATGCATACAAACACAGGTATAGATATAGATATAAGCAGGAATACATGTAAATCCAGAAAAAAACTACATAAAATTAAAATTACAGACAAACTAATCATGTGAATCAGGAACGTTTTACCTGTGTAAAAGGAAAAATAGATGGGAGAGGTGGGGGCATACAATGTTTTTTAAAATGATTGGATTTTATTCTCAATGCAATAATAAGCTCTTGAAATGGAGCAGATGTCTCTCATGGTTAGATTTATGTGTTTATGTGATCAGTATGATTTCGCCTTAGTAATTGTTTATAGTGGTGCATGATGTAAACAGACACTGTTTTGGAGGCATTGCAGTCCTCCAGGCAAGAGATAATGATTACTTGTACTGGGTTGGTAGAGTTGAGTGTGGTAATAAAATGGATCTATTTTGCAGGAAGAACTGACATGACTTCCTAATACATTGCACAGGAGACGGGTTAAGCCATTCCCCCAAATGAGTACCAAGCCCCTTTGCCACCATTTTACTTGTGATGAACTGCTGCCACTGTATACACAACACCTTATTTCCAGTGGCAGATCAATAATCTTATTTCAATTCAAGCTCTTCCTTTTTAATATGCCTGGCTTAAAAGAATAGTCAGAAGAACCAGGCAAAGACTTTTAAGAGGGCTGGGTACTTCTCTTTCCAGTATACTTTGAAGCCAAGAATGAATAGAGAGCACATGACAAACTCAGTTAAACATGTTTTTCCTTTCAAATTTTTTAATACTTTTCCCTCTTTGGGGCAAGGGTGATCATTCAATAATACTAGGAGCAATAAATCATGGTGTCCTGTTTGCATTAGCAAACTCTTAAACGGGATACAAATACAGCTGCCTGTACAAGCTAGGAAATTAAACACAATTGTAAAATCCTCCCTGTTTGAGAACCTTTGAAATCTGCACCACAGATTCCAACTTCCCAGACCCCTAACAGATTTTTATGAAAATCTTTGGTAAATTCTTGATGTAAGTCCTTATATCGTTGTTTTGATATTACTTTTTATATTCCCAGCTAAATTGACTTTTAAAATAATCCCTTAACAAGTGACAATTAGGGGTTAGACATCAGTTAGTTTGGTTGCTCTTTCAGCAAAAAAATGACTGTAGATGATTTTTTTTTTCTTTTTTTTCATGCGGGATCTTTTTAGTTGTGGCATGCAGGATCTTTTTTTACTTGTGGCATGTGAACACTTAGTTGCAGCATGTTGGATTTAGTTTCCTTACCAAAGATTGAACCCAGGTCCCCTGCATTGGGAATGTGGAGTCTTAGCCACTGAACCACCAAGGAAGTCCCTAGATAAATTGTTAAGGTAGAGTTTTAATGGAGATAGACAGCATGACTGATCTTAAAATTTTTAAGTGCTTCCTAGAAATTCTAAAATCTATTCTTCAAAAGTCCATTCTTAGTTAACTAGTAACACAATACTTGCATCATAATCATAGGTAGTTCATAAATTCAGCAAAAATAAACAAATGACCTAAACAAGTAAATTTCTGTACTTGGTTTTCAGGGCTAGAGAAAGGCAAAAGAACATTGATTCAGTAGTCATATTATACAATGTAATCAGGAACAACTATCCAATTCTGCAAGAATGGCATTTGTCTCCCTTCAGTGAGTTCTATGGGATCAAGTCTCTTAGAGCATTATCCTCCAATAATAACTATAATAAACTGTTTCCAGGTTGTTAGTTTTCTTCCAGTAATATTAAAAAATAATCTTGTTGCCTTTTACATAATTTTCACCAATTCTAAATTTTCTAGGTTTCCCTCGAGGTCTATTTATACAATACACTCTTCTTTACATCTTGTGTTTTGGTAATCCTTATTTTAAAACACCTGAAACTCTTTCTACCTCAAATATAAAGAAAAATGGGGGATGCCTGAATATTAATGGGGAGGAATAACTGTGGTTTATCACAAGATCAGAGACAAAGAATCAAGGGATGGAACTGGGCCAGCTCTGGAAAACTCAGAAGCAAGAACTAGTCTGCCTCCTCCCTTGAGAGTTTTTTGTGACATGGTTCAGATCAAGTAGTTCCTAGGCTCTGAGCCCTCTCTATTTCAGTTCCAGTTTTTTGAGAGACAGAATTTGACTGACCCAGATCAAAGCCATGGATCTGTTAGTTACATCCAAGAACAAGATCAGGTGCTACAGAAATGCCCCTGAAAGACTGTCTTTGTGTCTTCAGAGCTGGCCTTACAAAAAAGGGAATGGCTGAGGTAGATGGCCATTCAAATGAGTGTCTCCCACAGATAAGCACTGTTCTAGGAGCTTCACTTATATTATTTCATTTAATCTTCATTATCAAAATATTTCACAACAGAAGAAACTGAGCTACTAGCTTTTCCATAACCTGCCCAGGGTAAGTGGCAGACCCAGACCTTAAACCCCACTCTATTTGACTCCAAAAGTACGAAAGACTATTTTGAAAATCATTCTTAGTACACAGAAATACTTTCAAAGATCACTAAAGTAATATGGCTACTCAGGTTGGGTGAATTACTATATCCATAATTGTGTAAGAAAAAAAGTTATTTTATTGCCAGAAGTTTTTGAAATGGAAAACAGAAAATTTCCAAAACATCCATAGGGAAGAGGGAACTGTCAAATCAAACAATGTGTCTATATGCAATTAAATGGGTTTAAAAATCTTGCTCCACTTTAGCTAAATGAAAAATAAGTCTTCAATTTTTTAAAAAAGGTTTATTTCTGACAATTATAAAAGACTTAGTGTTTGTTGAAATAAAAATAAAAACTTTCCATGAACCTCTAAGGGACAAGAGTCCCTGTGATAGAGTTGTGGTTAAATGTACATTTTACTGTTTCTAAAAATATCTGAATCTTTGGGTAGTTTGGGGACATTTTTGTCCTTTGCATCTTCATAATTACTTTATACTTGTGAAAGGAAAGGAAAAAAGAGATGGACAGGCTGATGAAGGTAGAAGTAGTGAGTGAGAAAAGAGAGAGAGAGAACAAGTATTTTTCTTCAAATTCTAATATTAGCTGTTTTGGTTTATTTTAGAATCCATCTAGGTCACTATTAAGAGCTTGAATTTGGTCCCTCCTCATAGTTCAGCCTAACTGTTCCCACGAGAGTAAACTGAATTTCAGTTAACTTGAATTTCTCTCTCAAATTGGGATTATAGTGCACTTGTAAGACATCTAAGGCCCAAATGGAATTCCATTTCTATGGTGATTAGATTGGAACTTGCAACTAGGAGTAATAAAGCAAAATACTAAAAACATTTCTTCTTTCAAGGACTATTATAGGGCATTTACCTCTACTTGCTGTGAAATATTATTTCAGGAAGTTTCAACTTTATTGTGTTTTGCATAATACTTTGAGAACAAACTGTTTATTTGATTCACTGTCTTCATTAGTGCCCCAGTAATTAAAAACTGATGTTATTTTTTCCCTTGAGTTTATTTTTCCTTCTTTGTCCCTTTTTAAAACTTGTTACTTTTTTCTATATTTGTGAATTGTTTTGGGATTTACTAGCGATTTGTGCAAATCTGGGCAAAAAGCCAAATGAGAATATGAGAAGTAGGCCAGAACAATTGATATCTCTTTTTTAATGATTGGCTTTCCTAGAGAAATTTCTTTTGCTGTCTACCCTCTCTTCCCTCTTGAGGTTTGGTGTTAAATCAAATTTCTAATAAGTGGGGAATACACAGAGCCTTAAGTGGGGGCATTGTTCTACAACTGTAATTATATTTATCTGTTTTATGTAAATAGAGTTGTTTTTAATAAAGATGCTTCTGGTCACTTCAATATATGGATCTTTATAGAGAGAGTAGATACAATTTTGTTAAGTAATCTGTCCAAATTTCAGCAATGGTTTTTGATGTTACCCTTTTGTATTCTTCCTAGTTCTCTATTCCCAATTCCTCAGTATGAAAATAGTTTACATAGCTCCTGCATTTATCAAAATTCCTCCCAGCACTTGAAGGAGGTGTTATTATTTCCACTTTACAGATAATGAAGATAAGGTTTAAGGAGAATGTGACTTGACCAGGATCACCTGTCTAGTGAGATACAGAGAAGAGAAATGATAAGATAAGTACATTATTAGACTAGTGAAGCATAAATAATTTGTCCAAAATAAAGAAAGAAAAAGAAAGAATGAAGGTAATGATATCAGAAAATAATTTTTTTTAAAAGTCCAAAATCTAACAGATGAGCTGGTTTAAAGTTGAAAAATGAGTCTTATAGCAAGACCAGAGTGACTAAAGTCAAGACACATTGGAATGTGAGAGAGGTCACAGACTAATAAGATATATTGGAAATGCCTAGAGTCAAAGACAGACTAGTAGAAACCAGGTATCAGGTACCTGAATATTTGCTCCATATTTCCTTTTGCTGCATCTCATGACTTTTACAATGTAAAGTACAGATTATTTATTCAACCAAAAAAGCAATTAATTTATATTTTCATATTTTAAATTAATAAAGTAATATATGATTACTGTAGGAAAAATATAAAAAAATAAAATATTATAAAGTAAATAGAGTGTCTCATTATCCCATTTCTACCTATAGATATGTATATATGGTTTTAGAGATAGAGCTATATTTGTAGCTTATAGACATAAGCATAAATAAATTCATAGTTTCAAACAAGAAAATTTAACTTTAATATAAGCAGTAAAAGTTAATTTGCTATTTAAAAAAAATACTAGAAAGACTTTTTTATATATGTATGTTCAGGCATACATTTATTCTCATATGTATATTTGTATGAAAAATAAGTCCTAGTCACTCTATTTTTAGCACATTTAGCAACTACTTTCCCCTACAACTATTAGAGGTTCATTACCAGCGTCTGTGATTGATAAGTATGCTGAGGTGTATGTGTATTTAGTTGTATATGTACAGATCTACATTAGGTAAAATTATAAGATGACATAATATAAAAACGGGCAGAAGAATTAAACAGAAATTACACAAAAGAAGATAAACAAAGAGCAAAAATTATGTGAAAAAAGATGAACAATGTTAGTCATCAGGCAAATCCATATTAGAACCCCAGTGAAGTTACACTATGCATCCATTACAAGAGCTAAAAACATGGACATCCACTTTTTGCTGCACCATTTGTTGAGAAGACTTTCATTTCTTCATTGAATTTCACTGGTACATTTGTTGAAAAGCAGTTCATCATATATGAGTGAGACTATTTCTCAATTCCCAGTTCTGTTACATTGAAAATCACTACTTTCACCAAATGCCTCAGTTGCTGTGATTTTTTGCAGTAAATCTTAAAATCATGTAGTTTGTCCTCTAATGGTATTCTGTTTCAAAATTGCTTTGGCCATTCTTAGTTGTTTGGGATTTCATATAAATTTTATAAATATCTTTTCAATTTCTTAAAAGAAAGCCTGCTTTGCTGAGATTTTGTATGGAGATACATCAGTTCTAATCCATAGAGATTAGAAATAATAGATAACTCATGGTACAGTCATATGGTAAATAGTATACTGAAATGAAAATGAACAAGCTACTGATAGAACATGGATGGATTCTACAAACATGTTGTTGAGTAAAAGAAGCTAACTTCAAGACAAATTATTCCATTTAAAGTAAGTCCCAAATAGGCCAACCTCATTTATGGTACTAGAAATCAGGACAATAGTCCATCTTGGGAGGAATGGAGTTAGCAACTTGGAGGAGATTTAGAGAGAATCTTCTTAAATGAAAATAATATTTTATTCTTTGATTGGGTTATGTTTATGCATCTGTGTTTACCTTATGAACAGCCCTGTAATGTGGTCTTTTGGGTGTATAGTTGGGCTCTGATCTGGCTGCCATACCACTTGAAAATGCTAGTTGATAAAATCTTTTAACAGAAATTTCTAAAGATCAACCAGCCTTTACAAAACAATTGCATGTCAATGATGCTGAAATTTCAGAATCCATGACAAAGAGAATGAGAAATTCTGTTGGTCAGGAAGAATCCTAGTTGATTCTGGAATTATATTTTACAATTTTTGTATGTATCATTTATCTTTCAAGCCAGCTCTAGTGAGTTTCCTCAACCTGTGCTGAGGCATTCAAGTTCTTCTAAACTATCTTCAATAAAGCTTTTTAAATCTCTTAAGTTCCATCTGTTGCTTTACAAAACTTTATCTTTAGAAATTTAACGGATTATTTATTATCATAGAGTGTCATAGTTGGACGGAGAACCTAAACATTATACAACTCCATCAATACATTTCTGGTTGAATCCTTCCATATTTCTGTGAAGCAATTATTTAGCCTTCACTTGAACATTTCTAGGACACTTCCTACCTCTCAGAGAAGCACATTATATTTTAGATATCTCTAACTATAAACTGTCCCCTTATTATTCCTGTAATCATCTTGCAACATATAAAACATCTTTTATGATTTTTCCAAATACTTGAAAGACATATGGATTTTATTAAAATCTTCTCTAATAGTTTAGAGTTTGTTCATAATCCTGGCTTTCCATTGTTGATCAGACTTCACTTTGTCAATATATTGTTTTAGGTTTTATACACAGAGCCTTAAATATATAATACACCTGGGTTTATCAGACAGATTTTCAGAGCTAAAATATCAGCTGATTGTAAAGTGTTCCCCTTTTTAGGTATCAGTATAAGGGGCTCTAGTTAAAATGCACCTGTTTCTAGAAGACCTGTGAATAGTGAGAATGTCAGTGAGAAATACATATACTACACTTTAAATTAAAAGAGTTGTATCTAAATCTCAGCTTTCCTACATATTATCTAAGTATTATCTTTAACAAATTCTTACCCTCTACAAGCTTTAGTTTGTTGATCTAGTAAAAAGAGGTAAAAGTAGTATTTGTGTTAGGATTTTTTTTTTTAAGGTAGCATATGTGAAAACCCCTGAAAGAGCACCTGACATATAGTTATAGGTCAATAAATGTTACCTTACTCCAAATGACAAAAAATTATTAAATTAACATTTTTGTCACAGTGACCTTTCAACACCCTCTAAAATTTATGCCAAATGGCAGCTGCTACCTTCTGGTCATAAATAGGACTGGTCACAAATAGGACTGGTCATAAATAGAGGGTATGTTATTCATGCCCTGTCTGACTTCACACCTGCTATCACTTGGCATATATGTAGGCTTGAGAAATGGGAATTTTCTCTTTTGGGTATAATTTACACTGACACCAACTTTCTCACTAAGTTCTGGATTTGAAGGGTATACCTCCTCACCAGAACTATGATGCTGGAAAATGCTGACTAACGGAACACTTAAGTATTCAGTTACTATTAAATTCTAATGAACATAAAATCCACATTAACATCTAATTAAGCCATTATGATTAGTGCTGCACAATGTGTACTTTATCATCCCGGATACCTTAACATATTTTGTCTTCGAGGCAACTGAGCTCATTCAATACTGCTATTAGCTGAACAGATCATAAGAACTTTATGATGCAGAGTGACCAATATCATTAACCTCTTTATAAAGTTTTCCCAAAACTGAATACTCTACCACTGGGGGATTACTCTAGAAAAAGACCACTTTTGAAAAAAAATGTTCTTTACATAGGTACAAAAATTTTCTTTTGTGGACTTATGCCTAGATTAATATGTTATAAAGAATTCACCTCAAAGGAATAATCCCTAGACATTCTAAATTACTGAACAAGCTATTTGTTCAAATAGGAGTGAATATCTGTGTTTAGAATAAAGTCTTACTTTTCATCTCAATCATTGGTGTGGTATTGATATTGACATAGTTAAACCAATATTTTATTATCAAGATACAATGGATCCATTGCACAACTCATGGAAACTTATGGGCAGATAAATTTTCACTTTAATTGAATGCAAAATTTGGACCTCTGCTTCAGTCCCAACACTGTGCTTATGGACAACACTCTGCTTATGGTATGGAATTTTTGATTTGTGACTTAGACCCTGAACTTAAATGTCATTATCTATAAAATGAAATGGGCATAATTATGCACAGATGCTGCACAGACCAGAGACTGAGATAAGTCAAAAAGTCAAATATACATATTTATATATATTATAAATTTATATATAATATTTGTATATTGTTAAATATATACAGTATATATAATACTCATTAAATCACAGCTTTAGTTGTTGTTTGCTTTTAGTATTAGTATTGATAATAGATTAAATGTACTTTTAAGTTGTTATTAAGTTCTTTTGTTAATTTTTAAAAGATATTTTATTTATTTATTTATTTTTAGTAGATCTTTATTGGAGTATAATTGCTTCACAGTGCTGTGTTAGTTTCTGTTGCATTACAAAGTGAATCAGCCATATGCATACACATGTCCCCATATCCCCTCCCTCTTGAGCCTCCTTCCCATCCTCCCTATCCCAACTGTCTAGGTCATAACAAAGCACTGAGCCAATCTCTCTGTGCTCTGTTCCTGCTTCCCACCAGTCAAGCCAACTATTTTATATTTGGTAGTGTATATATGTCAATGCTAATCTCATTTTGCCCCAGCTTTGCCCTCCCACCCCAGGTCCTCAAGTCCATTCTCTATTTCTAACTGTTTATTCCTGCCCTGAAACTAGGTTCATCAGTACACTACAAATAACTCAATTTTGTTTCTTTTTATGGGTGAGTAATATTCCATTGTATATATGTACCACATCTTCTTTATCCATTACTCTGTTGATGGACACTTAGGTTGGTTCCATGTCCTGGCTATTGTAAATAGTGCTGCAATGAACATGTGGTACATGAATCTTTTTGAATTATGGTTTTCTCAGGGTATATGCCCAGTAGTGGGGTTGCTGGGTCATATCATAGTTCTATTTTTAGTTTTTTAAGGAACCTCCATTCTGTTTTCCATAGTGGTTGTATCAATTTACATTCCTACCAACAGTGCAGGAGGGTTCCCTTTCCACCACACCCTTTCCAGAATTTATTGTTTCAGATATTTTGATAATGGCCATTCTGAATGACGTGAGGTGATACCTCATTGTAGTTTTGATTTGTTTTTCTCTAATAATTAGTGATGTTGAGCATCTTTTCATGTGCCTCTTGGCCATCTGTATGTCTTCCTTGGTGAAATGTCTATTTAGGTCTTCTGCCCATTTTTTAACTGAATTGTTTGTATTTTTGATATTGAGCTCCATCAGCTGTTTGTATATTTTGGAGATTAATCCTGTTTGTTGTTTCATCTGCAAATATTCTCTCCCATGCTGAGGGTTGTCTTTTTGTCATGTTTATTGTTTCCTTTACTGTGCAAAAGCTTTTAAGTTTAATTAAGTCCCATTTGTTTATTTTTGTTTTTATTTCTGTTACTCTAGGAGGTGGGTTAAAAAAGATCTTGCTGGGATTTATGCCAGAGTGTTCTGCCTATGTTTTCCTTTAAGAGTTTTATAATGTCCCATCTTACATTTAAGTCTTTAATCCATTTGGAGTTTATTTTTGTGTGTGGTATGAGGTAGTGTTCTAATTTCATTCTTTTACATGTAGCTGTCCAGTCTTCCCAGCACCATTTATTGAAGAGGCTCTCTTTTCTCCATTGTATGTTCTTGCCTCCTTTGTCATAAATTAGGTTCCCACATGTGTGTGGGTTTATCTCTTGGCATTCTTTCCTGTACCATTGATCTATATTTCTGTTTTGGGGTCAGTACAATACTGTCTTGATTACTGTAGCTTTGTGGTATATTTTGAAGTTGGGGAGCCTGATTCCTCCAACTCCCTTTTTCTTTCTAAAGATTGCTTTGGCTATCCGAGGTCTTTTGTGTTTCCATACGAATTGTAAAAGATTTTGTTCTAATATTGTGAAGAATGCCATTGGTAGTTTGATAGGGATTGCACTAAATCTGTAGATTGCTTTGGGTAATATAGTCATTTTCACAATATTGTGTCTTCCAATCCAAGAACATGGTAGATATTTCCATCTTTTTATGTCATCTTTAATTTCTTTCATTAGTGTTTTATATTTTTCTGAGTACAAGTCTTTCACCTCCTTAGGCAGGTTTTTTGAGAAGATAAACAAAATTTATAAACCCTTAGCCATCCTTATCAATAAAAAAGGGAGAGGACACAAATCAGTAAAATTAGAAGTGAAAAAGGAGAAATCATAACTGACACTGCAGAAATACAAAGAAGTATAAGAGACTACTACAAAAAACTATATGCCAATAAAATGGAAAACCAGGAAGAAATGGACAAATTCTTGGAAAGGTACAATTTTCCAAGACTGGACCAGGAAGAATTAGAAAATATAAACAGACCTATCACAAGTAATGAAATTGAAACAGTAATTAAAAATCTTCCAACAAACAAAAGTCCAGGACCAGATGGCTTCACAGGCAAATTCTATCAAACATTTAGAAAATAGCTAACACCCATCCTTCTCAAATGCTTACAAAAATTTGCAGAGGGGGAAACTCCCAAATTCATTCTACGAAGCCACTATCACCCTGATACCAATAGCAGAAAGATATCACTAAAAAAGATAATTATAGATGAATATCACTGATGAATATAGATGCAAAAATCCTGAACACAATACTAGCAAACAATCCAACAGCACATTAAAAGGATCATACGCATTGATCAAGTGGGATTTATCCCAGAGATGCAAGGATTCTTCAACATATGCAAATCAATCATTGTGATATGCCACATTAACATATTAAGGAATAAAATCCATATGACCATCTCAATAGATACAGAAAAAGCTTTTGACAAAATTCAACCTCATTTATGAGAAAAACTCTCCAGAAAATGGGCATATAGGGAAACTACCTCAACATAGTAAAGGCCATATATGACAAACCCACAGCAAGCATTATACTCAACCATGAAAATATGAAATCATTTCCACTAAATCAGGAACAAGACAAGAATGTCAAGTCTCACCACCCTTCTTCAACTTAGTTTTGGAAGTCCTAGCCACAGCAATCAGGGAAGAAAAAGAAATAAAAGGAATCCAAATTGGAAAAGATGAAGTAAAACTGTCACTGTTTGCTGGTGACATGATACTATATACAGAAAATCCTAAAGATGCCACCAGAAAACTTCTATAACTAATGAATGGATTTGGTAAGGTTGTAGAATACAAAATTAATGCACAGAAATATCTGGCATTCCTATACACCACCAACAAAAAATCAGAAAGAGAAATTAAGGAAACACTCCCGTTTACCATTGCAACAAAAAGAATAAAATACCTAGGAATAAACCTGCCTAAGTCTGCGAAAGACTTCTTATTAAGTTTTAATTGTGAGTTTCCCTTTCTACTAGTTTCTTTCACATCTGTTTCTTTTATCATCTGAGATTTTATAATTGATTCACCTGAGTTAGCAGATACATTTTTTTCCCCCCAGGGAAGAAGACAGGATGAAACTAAAGACAGTAATTGTTAGTCACCCGCACCTGAATACTAATTAATATATTAGGTTATTTTCTCCTAGAGTTTTCTGATTGCTGAGTAATGAGATACTGGTATTAAGACAGAGCATCATTTTAAGACTCAGGCCCATCTTGGGTGGAATATTGCAAGGAGTAACATGAAAATGCCTAAAAAGCCACAGAAAATAGAAAAGAGGAAGGTGAAAGGGTATTTGCAGTGGTTAATCACTAGAACCCTTTTTATTCAAAGTAGTTTAATTATCTTGAAAACCTATTCTTGCTTTCCTCACATCTGAAGACCTCTGCCTATCGTCCCTTGCACCAGAAGGCCTCACCTGCCCTCATCCTGGGCACAGCCTCCTGCAGTCAGTCAGGGGAAGTTGTATTAGATCTAGGCTCTATTTATTTGGAACTTGACAACTAGACCTCAGAAAACTCAACAGGTTTCTACATTTTTCCAACTTTTGATGTTGCCCCAGGACTTGGGTACTGGACCTAAATAAGTGAAATTCTTCCACATTTGGAAATATACTTTATTTTAATCTTGTATCTATGTAGTGTAATGGAATATTAAAATGTTATTACTATTTTTAAATTTTCATATTTTTAATTGCCTTGTATCAACTTCATGTTTACACCTGAACTTATATGCTCTTCAAATGTGGCCTGGAAAGTAACTTAAAATAAAATATGTTATAAATTTTATAACTTTAAGTTCACTATTCCATGTTATGTTTCCTATTTATATCCACTCTATGAACAGTTATTTTTATTATTCTCATTTGATATTTTAAGAAACTGAAACTCAGAAAGATAAAAGTCTCTTGTTTCTTCAAGTAATATTTTTGTGGTAGCACTAAATTTTTTTAAAAAATTATTTAATAAATATTTATTTAGTCCCCATTCTTTGCCTATCCATTATTCTAGTGAATAAGACAGGAACAAAAAATTAAAAAAAAAAAAAAAACTTGCTCTGATGTGGCTCATGAACTAGTGAGGGAAGACACATTTATATATAGGAGAATATTAAAAATTGTAATGCTATAAAATAAATTAAAAATGGTATAATATGATAAATAAGTTCTCAGGAAGCTATGTTTGATGAGATAAGGAAAACAATCTATAATATTTAGGTAAGTTGTTCCATGAAAAGAGAGAGATGAAGAATATTTGGATAAACTGGTGGTGGCCAGGCATGGTTGTGCTGTCAGAAATTGGGTGTCTTAGTAGATCTGTTTTGGTCCCTGTGCAGGATGAGTTGGGCATCAGAAGTTAGGCACATATGCTCAGCACAAAGGCCAAGGGATTAGTTTATGATTATGAAACATTAAAATAAGGGAACTGCATAAGAGAGTAGAGGCTAAGAGTTCTTCTCATCACAAGGAGAATGTTTTATTTTTTATTTTATCTGTATGAGAAGATGGATGTAAACTAAACCTATTGTGGTAATCGCTACACAATATATTGAATAAGTAAATGAAACCATCATGTTGTGCACCTTAAACTTATGTGCTGTATGTCAATCATTTCAGGAAAAAAAAAAAAGACTGGGGGAAAAGGAAGGGAACTGAAGGGTTACAGAGTTCTCATGGCAGAAGCATGTTCTTAAGGACAAAGCTGAGGGCCAGGAGAAAACTGCACTTTTAAGGTAAACCCCTTTTGTGTCTCATTTGCTGGCATTATAATGGACAGAGTGGACATTCACCAAATATTTGTTTACTAAAGTAAAGAAGTCAGTGCAGTGCTAACAATTTGAAAAAGTATACTATTTTATGAGTCTCAGGAAATAGCGGATATGACATGGTAAAAATAATTGTACATAAGGGGGTTAAGAGGTAGAAACATGTCATGTAAAAGAGAAATGAAAATTACAAGGTTACAAGGACTTCTTCTAATCACACTGACTACCATGCCAAAGACTGAAAGGCTACTTTGAGAAACCAACAAATAATGGAACCCAGGCTGAATGTTCTATTTCATGCTTGAGTCCAGATCATCTCAGAAATTTATCAAGTCTTAGCAATCAGTAGAAGGTGTTAATGACTTTCCCTAAAAAAGTTTCATATTAAGGGTTGGACAGAGACTCTTGGGTATTAGAGCAAGTTACTAATATAAGGAAAAACATTCAGTATAGTGGAGGTAACTCACATAGATTGATACTCATACATGTCAGAAATGAAAAATTTTAAATTATTGTGCCATAGACAAAAAAGATAGACCAGTTGGACCTAAATAATCAAAGAAAATTAATATTTAAAACACAAGAAAAGCCAAACAAGCCAAAGAAGAAAGGTATGTTTCTATGGTATGTTTCTATATTGCCTTTAACCATGTAAATCAAGAGATAGAAAACAATAAGATATGATTTCTGAAACTCTAAGCTTTTAACTTGTTAAATAAAGATAAGAGTTTTATAGGCACATGAAGAAACACTACTTTTATTGGTGAAAAAGTTACATACAGTATGATGAGTCATAAAACTCATTGCCTATCCATGTAACCACCACCTCAACTAAGATATAAAATATTGCAGTCACTCTGGCTAATTCTCCTGTGTAAATTTACATCAATACCCTCCCACTCCAAAGTAACCAATATTCTGATTTGTAGCGCTAGAGTTTAATTTTGCTTCTTCTTAATTCCATCTGAATGGAATTATACAATATATATGCTTCATATCTGGCTTCTTTCCCTCAACATATGTTGAGATTCATTGGTTATGCATGTCTTACTTGAAAAATCTATCTGCTGCCATATAGAAGTCCATGTTTGATTATATCATTCTTGTTTATCCATTTTCGGCTTGGTGGACAATTTTTCATTGTGGAGCTGGACATTTACTGTGTGAAGCCTTAAGAATAAAGCTGCAAAGAATATTTCTGTCCTTTTATAGACATATGTTTTCACTTTTCTTGGCTAAACATCTTGGAGTGCAATTTCTTTGTCATAGAGTAGGTGTGTGTTTAACTAAATATGAACTGTAAACTGTTCTTGCAAAGTTATTTTAAAACATTACATTCCTGAAGAAAACAGTAGCAAAGATCAATGAAACTAAAATCTGGTTCTTTCAGAAGATAAGCAAAATTTGTAAACCTTTAGCCAGACTCATCAAGAAAAAAGAGAGAGGATTCAAATCAATAAAATTAGAAATGAAAAAGAAGTTACAACAGACAATACAGAAATACAAAGGATAGGATCATAATAGATTACTACAAGCAACTATATGACAAGAAAATGGAGAACCTAGAAGAAATGGGTAAATTCTTAGATAGGAAAACTCTCCCAAGACTGAACCAGGAAGATGTAGAAAATATGAACAGATCAATCACAAGCATTGAAATTAAAACTGTGATCAAAAAACATCCAACAGGGCTTCCCTGGTGGTGCAGTGGTTGAGAGTCTGCCTGCCGGTGCTGGGGACACGGGCTCATGCCCTGTCCAGGAATATCCCACATGCTGCGGAGTGGCTGGGCCTATGAGCCATGGTGGCTGAGCCTGCACGTCTGGAGCCTGTGCTCCACAACAGGAGAGGCCACAACAGTGAGAGGCCCATGTACCACAAAAAAAAACCAAACCAAAACAAAACAAAACAAAAAAACACCCAACAAACAAAAGTCCAGGATGAGATGGCTTCACAGGTGAATTCTATTAAATATTTAGCGAAGGGTTAACACCTACCCTTCTGAATCTCTCCTAAAAAATTGCAGAGGAAGGAACACTCCCAAGCTCATTCTATGAGGACAATATCACCTTGATATCAAAAGCAGACAAAGATATCACAAAAAAGAAAATTACAGGCCAATATCACTGATGAACATAGATACAAAAATTCTCAACAAAATACCAGCAAAGTGAATCCAACAACACATTAAAAAGATCATACATCCTGATTAAGTGAGATTTATTCCATGGATTTAAGGATATTTCAATATATGTAAGTCAATCAATGTGATACACCACATTAACAAACTGAAGGATAAAAACCATATGATCATCTCAATAGATGCAGCAAAAGCTTTTGACAAAGTTCAATACCAATTTATGATAAAAGCTCTCCAGAAAGTGGGTTTAGAGGGGACCTACCTCAACATAATAAAGAGCATATACAAAAAACCTAGAGCTAACATCATACTCAATGGTGAAAAGCTGAAAGCATTTCTTCTAAGATCAGGAACAAGACAAGGACATCCACTTTTGCCACTTTTATTCAACATAGTTTTGGAAGCCCTAGCCATGGCTATCAAAGAAGAAAAATAAATAAAAGGAATTCAAATTGTAAAAGAGGAAGTAAAATTGTCACTATTTGCAGATGACATGTTACTATAAGTAGAAAATCCTAAAATGCTACCAGAAAACTACTAGAGCTCATCAATGAATTTGGTAAAGTTGTAGGATACAAAATTAATACACAGAAATCTCTAGCATTCTTATACACTAACAATGAAAGATCAGAAAGAAAGATTAAGGAAACAATACTATTTATCATTGAATCAAAAAGAGTAAAATACCTAGGAATAAACCTACCTAAGGAAGCAAAAACCTATACTCAGAAAATTATAAGATACTGATGAAGGATAGCGAAGATGGCACAAACAGATGGAGAAATATACCATATTCTTGGATTGGAAGAATCAGTATTGTGAAAATGACTAGACTACCCAAAACAATCTACAGAATCAATGCAATCCCTATCAAATTACCAATGGTATTTTTCACAGAATTAGAACAAAAAATCTTAAAATTTTTATGCAGACACCAAGACCCCAAATAGCCAAAACAACCTTGAGAAAGAAAAACAGAGCTGGAGGAATCTGGCTTCTTGTCTTCAGACTATACTACAAAACTACAGTCATCAAAACAGTATGTTACACACAGAAACAGAAATATAGATCAATGGAACAGGATAAAAAGTCCAGAAATAAACCTTTGCACTTTTGGTCAACTAATCTATGACAAAGAAGGCAAGAATATACAATGAAGAAAAGACAGTCTCTTCAATAAGTGGTGCTAGGAAAACTGGACAGCTACATGTAAAATAATGAAATTAGAACACACCATAACACCATACACAAAAAAAAATTGAAAACGGATTTAAAACCTAAAGTTAAGTCCAGATACTATAAAACTTTTAAAGGAAAACATAGGGAGAACACTCTGGCATAAATCACAGTACAATCTTTTTTGATCCACCTCCTTAGAGTAATGAAAATTTTAAAAATAATAAACAAGTGGGACCTAATTAAGCTTAAAACTTCTGTACCACAAGGGAAACCATAAATAAAACAAAAAGAAAACCTTCAAAATGGGAGAAAATATTTGCAAACAAAGTGACCGAAAAGGTATTAATCTCCAAAATAATCAAAAGGTTCAGGTAGCTCAACATAAAAAAAAAAAAAAAGAAAAAAAGAAATAGAAAATGGATGGAAGATCTAAATAGACCTTTCTCCAAGGAAGACATACAGATGGCCAAGAAACACATAAAAAGGTGCTCAACATCACTAATTATTAAAGAAATGCAAATCAAAACTACAATGAGGTATCACCTCACACAGGTCAGAGTGGCCATCATCAAAAAACTTACAAACAATAAATGTTGGAAAGGGTGTGGAAAAAGGGTGCTGGAAAGGGTTTATTTTTATTTTTTTTAAATCCAGGGTTTCTAATGATGCTGAATCCAAGGTAGAAATAAAGGAGGACTCCATGGCAAGACAAGATTTTTCTTTTTGACCAGCAAAGGAAAATGAGGACAAAACAATTAAGTGGAGACTTTGATTTCCAGTTCACTCTGGGGATGGTGACTTGTGGAGATGTCCCCACATAAGGTCTTCCTGCAAGGAGACTCCCCATTTTATGAAAGACCTGTGACCAGGAAGAGTTGGTGGGAATTCAGTGTGCAAATACACATGCCTTTGAAGGAAGGCAAGGTCAAGGCTTCCTAGTGAATCTTTACCCTGTGGACTGGTCCATTTGGAAAGCCTGTGTACCTAAGGGTTTGCTGAAAGGAGGGCAGAGACAGAGACAACTCGCTGCTGGGCACCAGACACCTGCACACAGCTGTGATTGGACGTGTGCACACAATCTGTGTTTTGTGGATTCTATAGAATAAGCCAATGGTGGGCTGGCATCTACGGTGTAAATATACACACCACCTTTTCTTTTTCCCCTCACAAAAGATAAGTGAACATGACCTCCTCCCACTGCTTCAGTGAATAAGGACTGAGGTCAGCAGGGAAAGCAATGGTTTGGTTCTTTCTGGATCAAAATGTCTCCAAATAAAAGCTGGCTTCTAAACAATTCAGAGTGGTGCAGCCAGAGGGCGGTGCGGGGAGGTGCTGGACTGGCTACAGAGGAGACTTAGGAAGGAGGGAACACTTTTGGTGGGGGTGCGAACTGGTACAGCCACTATGGAGAGCAGTAGGGAAGTTCCTTAAAAAACTGAAAATAGAGCTACCATATGATCTAGCAATCCCAATCCTGGGCATATATCTGGGGAAAACCATAATTCAAAAAGATACATTCACCACAATGTACATTACAACACTATTTACAATAGCCAGGACATGGAAGTAACCTAAATGTCCATCAACAGAGGAATGGATAAAGAAGATGCGGTACATATACACAATGAATATTACTTAGTCATAAAAAAGAACAAAGTAATGTCATTTGCAGCCACATGGATGGACTTAGAGATTCTCATACTGAGTGAAGTAAGTCAGACAGAGAAAGAGAAATATCATATAATACAGTTTATATGTAGAATCTTAAAAAAAAAGGCTACAAATGAACTTAACTACAAAACAGAAATAGAGTTACAGATGTAGAAAATAAACTTATGGTTACTGGGGTGTAAGGAGGATGGAGAGATAAATTGGAAGATTGGTATTGACACATACACAGCACTATATGTAAAATAAATAACTAATAAGGACTTTTTGTATAGCACAGGGAACTCTACTCAATACCCTGTAATAGCCTATATAGGAAAATAATCTAAAAAAGAGTGGGTATATATATTTGTATAACAGATTCAATTTGCTGTACACCTGAAAATAACAAAACATTGTAAATCAATTATCCCCCGATAAAATTTAATTTTTTTTCTTTTCAGTAGGAATAGATCCACATTATGCTCATCAGCATTCAGCATCATCAGTGTTTGCAAATTTTAAACTTTCTAGTATGAGTGTATGGTCCTCTCATTGTTTTTTTTGACTTACATTTCTCTGGTGACTGGTGATGTTGAACAATTTTTCATATGCTTATTGGCCTTTTGCATATCTTCATTGCAAAAGGAATGAAGTGCATGTTCAAGTCTTTTGTCCTTTTTTATTGTATTATTTGTCATCTTATTATTTTGTTGGAAGAGTTATTTATATATTTTAGATAAAAATATGTGTATTGTGATTATTTTCTAATTAGTTGGTGATGATATTTCACTTACTTAATGAGGTCTTTAGATGTACATACGTTTTTATTCTAATAAAGTGTTTTTGCATCCTGTCTAATAAAATTTTGGTTAACCAGAGGTCATATTTCTTCTAAAACATTATTCTTTTATATTATTTTAATCATCTGTGTACATACACTTGTCTGTATATTATACAGACCAGTTTATTGCATAGTATTATATATTATTATATAGTATTATTTTATATTATATATTATAATAATTATTTTATATTATAAAGCCTAATTTACATGGTAAAATTTTTATTTATCTGCCTTTTGGATATTAAATTTAAAAAAATATAATATTTTACCTACATACTTACCATTTCTAATGCTCTTCACTTCTTCTTATAGATGTGAATCTTCACTGAATGTCATTTCCCTTGACTAAATAATTTCCTTTAGTTTTTCTTGTATTGCTGGTCTATTGGCAACAATTCCATTTTTTTTCTGTTTTAATCTGAAAAGGTCTTTTAAGCTCTTGAATTACCATATTTTTAATAGAATTTCTATTTCTCAGTTTAGATTTCCCATCTTCATTTATTTGTGTTATGTTTCCTTTCACTTTGTAAACATTATTTATGATATGTGGTTTGGAGTCTTTGCTTCCAATATTCAACATTATTGGAGTTCTTTCTACTGATTATTATTTGGCCTCATAATGAGTCACCCTTATGTCTTTATATACATGTCTAATACATTTTTGTTGAAAATTGGACAATGTAGCTAATACATTACAGGCATACCTCAGAAATTTTGTGGGTTCAGTTCCAGATCACCACAGTAAAGCAAATATCACAGTAAAGTGAGTCATATGAATTTTTTGGTTTCCCAGTACATATAAATGTTATGTTTATATTATAATGTAATTTATTAAGTGTGCAATAGCATTACATCTAAAAGATCAATGTATGTACATTAATTTAAAAATACTTTATTGCTAAAAAGTGCAACTATCATCTGAGGTTTCAGTGAGTCATAGTCTTTTTGCTGCCAGAGGGTCTTGCCTCAGTGTTGATGCTGCCAACTGATCAAGGTAGTGGTTGCTGAAGGATGGGGTGGCTGTGGCAACTTCTTATAATAAGACATCAATGCAATTTGTCACATTCATTGACTTTTTCTTTCACAAACGATCTCTCTGTAGCATTTAATGCAGTTTGATAGAATTTTAACCACAGCAGAATTCATTCAAAATTGGAGTCAAATCTCTCAAACCCTGATGATACTTTTTATTTTACTTTAGTTTATTTTGCGGTATGCGAGCCTCTCACTGTTGTGGCCTCTCCCGTTGTGGAGCACAGGTTCCGGACACGCAGGCTCAGTGGCCATGGCTCACGGGCCCAGATGCTCGACAGCATGTGGGATCTTCCCAAACCAGGGCACAAGCCCGTGTCCCCTGCATCGGCAGGTGGACTGTCAAGCACTGCGCCACCAGGGAAGACCCAACCCTGATGATACTTTATCAACTAAGTTTATGTAACATTCTAAATCCTTTGCTGTCATTTCAACAATGTTCACAGAATATTCACCAAGAATAGATTCCATCTCAAGGAACCACTTTCTTTACTCCTTCCTAAGAAGTCACACCTCATTAACTAAAAGTTTTTTGTAAGATTACAGCAGTTCAGTTTTGTCTTCAGGCTCCACTTCCAATTATATTTCTCTTGCTATTTCCACCATATGTGCAGTTATTCCTCAATTGAAGTCTTGAACCCCTCAAAGTCATCTACAAGGGTTGGAGTCAACTTCTTCCAAACTCCTGCTAAAGTTGATATTTTACCTCTTTCCATAAATAACCAATGTTCTTAATAGCATCTAGAATATTGAACTCTTTCCAGAAATCTTTCAATTTATTTTCCACAGATCCATCAGAGGAATTACAATCTATGACAGCTATACCCTTATTAAATGTATTTCTTAAAGCATAAGACTTGAAAGTTGACATTACTTCTTGGTCCATGGGCTGCAGAATGTATGTTGTGTTAGTAGGCATGAAAACAACATTATTCTTGTTGTACATCCTCATCAAAACTCTTGAGTGACCAGGCACATTGTCAGTGAGCACTAACATTTTGAAAGGAATCTTTTTTTTCCTTTTTCTTTCTTTCTATTTTTTTTCTGAGTAGTAAGTCTCAACAATAGGCTTAAACTATTCAGTAAACCATGTTGCAAACAGATGTGCCATCATTCAGGCTTTGTTGTTCCATTTATAGGGCACAGGCAGAGGAGATTTAGTATAATTCTTGAGGGTCCTAGGATTTTTAGAACAATAAATGAGCATTGGCTTCAACTTCAAGTTAACAGCTGCATTAACCCCTAACGAGAGTCAGCCTGTCTTTTGAGGTTTTGAAACCAGGTATTGACCCCTCCTCTCTAGCTATGAATGTCTTTGATGGCATCATCTTCCAATAGAAGGATGTTTATTTTACATTGAAAATATTTTGTTTAATGTAGCCACCTTCATTAATGATCTTAGCTAGATCTTCTGAATAACTTGCTACAGCTTCTACATCAGTACTTGTTGCTACACATTGCACTTTGATGTTGTAGAGATGGCTTCTTTCCTTAAACCTCATGAACCAACTTCTGCTAGCTTTAAACTTTTCTTCTGCAGCTTCCTCACTCCTGTGAGCCTTCATAGAATTAAAGAGATTTAGGGCCTTGCTCTGCATTAGGCTTTGGCATAAGTGAATGTTGAGGTTGGTTTGATCTTCTATCTGGACCGCTAAATCTTTCTCCATATGAGCAATAACGCTTTCACTTTCTTATCTATGTATTCACAGAACTGCACTTTAAATTTCCTTCAATTTTTTTTTTCCTTTCCCAACTCAGCTACTGTACCAAGAGGCCTAGCTTTCAGTCTATGTCAGCTTTTGATATGCCTTCCTCACTAAGCTTAATCCTTTCTAGACATTGATTTAATGTAAGAGATGTGTGAGTCTTCCTTTCAAACACACACAATGTTTATGAATCAGGTTCACTGTCTATATGGACAAGTTTGTGATGCCCCAAAACAATTATAGTAGTAACATTAAAGATCACTGATCACAGATCACCAAAGGAACTATGGAATATTGTGAGAATTATCAAAATGTGACACAGAGTTATGAAGTGAGAAAATGTTGGAAAAATGGCTCCAATAGACTTGCTTGACACAGTGTTGCCACAAACCTTCAATTTGTAAAAACACAATATCTGTGAAGCACAATAAACTGAAGCACAGTAAAATGAGGTAGGCCTGTGTAGTGGTTCTTCATTCTGTTGTATTCTGTAGATTTTTGGTTTTGTAATAGCAGAGAGTCAACATACCTTGTTCAAACTGAAAGCTATCTTTCCCTTGATATGCAGCTGCTAATAATTTTGTTCTGTTCTTGTGCTTTTTAATCTTGGCTCCCTGTGGATCTTCTCTGTGCCAAGGATTTGAGCAGAGATGGATACATGCTTTCTGTTGTTTCCTTGCTTCTGGGTGTTCCTCCTAATTTTCCAGTTGCTTTGCCACTTATGGGCTTTGTACTCTCATGTCAATCTTTCTGCAGCCTGTACTGAGCATGGTTATTTTGTTAGGTGTTTACAGTCTCCAAACTGCTATCTCAATGAGGTTGTAATTAATATTTAATTTTCTTTCACCCAGTGCCAATGTATGTTTAAATACTGTGTTTTATTCCATTGATTTAAGATTGATTATTCCATTTTGCTAAGTTTTACCCTTTTGAAAGTGCTAATATTAGGCAAAGATTTCACATCCATATCCATGTAAAGTACTAGCTCAAGATGTCTCAATTCACACAAAGGCTTGAATTTTGTTATTGTTGCTTTTAAATAAGTTTTAATTCTTAGCCTATGCCTATATTGTGTATTTACAAAAAGAAACAAATTTTTTTTCTGAAAATCTCTAATACCTTATGGAAATCTACTTTATGCTCCACTTTGTATCACTCCTCATTAGCAAGAAGTAACTTATAGTATATTTAAGCTTATTTTATGTCGTGTTTTTTGAGCCTGCATCTGGTATAGTAGGCTCACTCTAATTTGTAATTGTCCTATAACCTGTGAAACTGGTGGATTCACTTGCTAATTAATGAGTTACTCTTAGCTAATCATGCTATCTTGAAACCTCATGCAATCTGGTATATTTTATTGATCATGTGAAGAGCAAGAATAAGTCCTGCTGATAGAAAAATTATTTTTCATTAGCCTATCCATGTTATGAAGATGTTTTATCTCTCTTTCACAAGAGCCATAAGGAGCAGCCTTGTAATCAGTATAAAATTTCTTCATTTCTAATCTACAACTTAAACATGATGGCTTATTGAATGTGAATACAAACTTAATGAGGTAATTATTGCTAAAATTTATGGGATTCTTACAAACATGTGGAAAAGTTATAGAGATAAATTTTATATACTCATATAAAGTAAGCATCATCAGCGTATCCCTTGACAAATATTAATGAAATCAAAATACTGCCACAAATTTTATGACATGTAAGGTATATTAGTAAATTACATTTTGAAAAGGAAAAAAAAGTGTAGAAGTGACACACTGGTCATATGTATTTGCATAATTCTCATTAGAACACCAGCTACCTTGAGTTAAAATGCCCTCCCCCACCAAGAAAAATTATTTCCACCAGAAACTATGAGGGTTACTTTAGGGTGAACCCTAAATCAAATATGACTGATGTAAGACACACACACAGAGGAGAAGACCATTTGAGATGGAGGCAGAGATTGAAGTAATGCATCTACAAGCCCAGGAATGCCAAGGATTGTCAACAACTACCAAAAGACTGAAGAGGTTGGGAAGAATATTTAACTAGAGCCATGGGAGGAAGCATTACCTTGTCAATAACTTTATTTCAGACTTTTATATTATATAACTGTGGACAGTATAAATTTCTGTTGTTATAAGCCACTTAGGTTGCTATAACTGGTTACAGCAGCCCTCAGAAACTAATACATCTGCATTAAACATATTTTGGTCCCAATTTAAGATGGCAGAAGAGTAGGTGGATGTGGAGTTCATCTCTCTTCATGGATGCATCAGGAATATATCTATAGGTGCAATAATTCTCACAGAACACTGGCTGAAAACTAGCAGAAGACTTGGACACTGGAAAGGACTATAAAGATCCCTGCATAACTGGGTAGGATGGAATAAAAGAAGGGAGTTGGAGGAGGAGAGGAAGTGAGATGGGACCTGCACCCTGGGTCAGGGAGCTGAAGCAGAGGAGATATTCCTGAATTTGGGGAAGCCCTCTCTCTGACTGGGAAATTGATTGGGATAGAGGGGAAGCATTTGAGGCTGTTGGAAGAGGGTGAAGTGGCTGATCGGTTACAGATGGGACAGAGTGATAAATACACAGGCAGTCTGTACCATGGCCCTATGTGTCCTGGACTGGGGACGTGTGTTCACATGTGTGCAAGGGGGCTGAGAGTTGGTGCATGGGGATTAGAGAACAGGCCTAGAGTGAGAAATACTGTTGGCTGTGGTGAGATGGACTGAGGGGACAGGAGGGAGGAAATCCACAGCAGGGATGCCCACAGAGGAAGACTAGACTGCCATGGAAGCAGGGCAGTATTGCTGAGTGACACACAGGGGAAGGAGCCACTACTGTAACCTCTCTCTCCCCACATGCCAGTGCCTGCCGACAACAGTAAAAGAAGCCTGCTCAGGGCTGGATTTGCCCATCAGCTGCCAAGCAATAATAATAACAACAAAAAAACCCCTCAAGATTGGCCCTTACATGCCTGCTGCCAGGTACTAGAAAAAGCTGGGCCAGGGCTGGCCTTCACGTGCCTTATCCCAGATGCCAGAAAAGGCCCTCACTAGGGCTATTTGCACCCATGGACACTGTCTTCCCTACACATTTGGTGCCACTGGGGCGCCCATGATCCAAGTAGTCATACCACCTCTACACCTGGTCCTCACAGGGGTAGACACAAGAGCTCCAAAGCAGCCTCAGGACCAGATTGCTGTGGGTGGGCCACCTGTAGAGGTGGGAGTAAATCCAAAGCTGAGCCCCAGGGATGGGGTGACTAAGGAAGAAGATCAAAAATCTTTCCATCAGCTGTACAAGCTGCAAATTAAATCCCCACAATCAGCAAGGTAGACCCTGCATCTATGGAATATCTGAATAGACTGAGTGTTCCCACAAATGAAAACGGTCTAGCTCTGGCAGTTGTGGACTTTGTGGGGAAGCACAGGTAGGAAATGAGCCTGATCAGAGCCTGAGTGGTCTCCACAGGGTCCAAAGAAGGTCCAGAGACCAGCCCAGAGGCAGAAGAAAGCCTCTTGGGGATGCGGAGGTGGGCTGTGTCTCATGGAATGTGCAAGGACACTTACAGTGGAGACCCCAGGGAAACATAATTATTACTATTAATTTTATTATGTTTTGGTTCATTCTCTTGTAGGTTCTGGTGTTGGTTTCTTTTTTTTTTTTTTTTTGCTTCCTTTTTCTTTGTTTGTTTTTATTTTAAGTCTCTTGGGATCTCCATGTTCCATAACGTATTTTTTATTTTTTTAAATACATTCTATTTTTACTTTGCTTTTCTGTGGTTCTGTGTTCTTTTCCCTTATTTTTTACTTCTTTTTTTCCTTAATATATTTTCATTTCTTCTTCTTTTTTTTTTTGTATTTCCATTTCTACTTTGCTTTTCGGCTGTCCTGTGTTTTACCCTATTTTCTTTTATTATCATTTTTTATTGGTTTGTTCTGTTTCCTTGCTTTATTCTTCAGTTGGCCCACTGCTTTGGTTTTGTTTTTAGGTTATGTATTTCTGTTAGCTTTAATCCTAATTGTTTGATTTAGTTTTTGAGTCCTTCTATTTGTCTGGTTGTTCTCTTGCTTTTTATTTTATTTGGCTCTGCTTTTGTTTCTTTTACGTGTGTTTCCTTGTCTCTGTTTTTGTTTCATTTATTTTGTTTTTACCATCTTTCTGGGGTTTTGTTTACCTTTTTTAAAAATATATTTTCTATTTTTATCTTTCTGTTTCTATGTTGTGTTTCTGTTGTTATGTCTTCTTTCCCCTTTCTCTTATTCTTTTCTTTTTTTAATCATTTTTGTCAGCTTGTTGTTTCTTTGCTTCATTCTTCAGTTGGCATTCTGTTTTGTTTTTGTTTTTTGGTTTTGTGTTTTGGTCAGCTTTCTTCTTAACTGTTTGATTTCATTCTTGGGTTCTTTTGTTTGTCTGGTTGTTCCCTTGATTTTTGATTTATTTGGTTCTGTTTTTTTCTTTTGGGTGCATGCATGTTTCCTTGTTCCTGTTTCCATTTGTTTGATTTTAGTTTTCACAATTTGTCTGGGCTTTTGTCTGTCATTTTTTTTGTTTTTTTTAAATCACCTTTATTCCTGGAAGGAGCAACTAGTGGGGCCTTGGTCCCTCGACCAGAAGTCAGACCCAAGGACCTGTTGTGGGAGCACAGAGTCCAGGATGCTGAAGCACTAGAGATTTCCCAGCCCCAGGGAAGATTAACTGCCAAGAGCTCTCACAGAGACCTCTATCTGAATCCAAGGCCCAGCTCCACCCAACTGCCAGCAGCTCACAGCACTGGATGCCTCACACCAAACAACAAACAAGACAGGAACACAAACCCACCCATCAGCACACAGAATACCTAAAGTCATATTGAGCTCACAGACACCCCAAAACACACCACCTGACATGGGCCTGCTCATCAGAGGGAAAAGACTCAGTAGCATCCACCAGAACGTTGACACCAGTCCCTGCCATCAGGAAGCCTACACAAGACACTAGACCAACCACACCACCAGGGGCATAGAATACAAGCAAGAGGAACTACAACCCTGCAGCCTAGGGAAAGGAGAACATAAATACTGTTAATTAGACAAAATGAGAAGACAGAGAATTATCTTACATGCAAATGAGCAAGATAAAAAACCCAAAGATCAAATAAATGAAGAAGAAATAGACAAACTACCTGAGAAATGATTCAGAGTAATGATAGTAAAGATGATCCAAACTCTTGGAAATAGAATAAATACAAGAAACATTTAACAAGGACCAAGAAGAACTAAAGAGCAAACGAACAGTAATGAAAAACACCATAAATGAAATTAAAAATACTCTAGAAGGAATCAATAGCAGAATAAAAGTGACAGAAGAATGGGTAAGCGAGCTGCAAGATAGAATGCTGGAAATAACTGCTGCAGAGCAGAATAAAGAATGAAAAGAGTGCGGGACAGTCTCAAAGACCTATAGGAAAACATTAAGCACACCAACATTCGAATTATAGACGTCCCAGAAGAAGAAGAAAAAAAGAAAGGGTCTGAGAAAATATTTGAAGAGATTATAGTTGAAAATTTCCCCAATATGGGAAAAGAAATAGTCAATAAAGTCCAGGATGGGCAGAGAGTCCCAAACACAATAAACCCAGAAGAAACATGCTGAGAAATATATTAATCAAACTAATAAAAATTAAACACAAAGAAAAAAATATTAAAAACACCAAGGGAAAAACAACAAATAATATACAAGGGAATCCCCAGAAGGTTAACAGCTTATCATTCACAGAAATTCTACAAGTCAGAAGGGAGTGGCAAGATATATTAAAAGTGAGGAAAGGGAAAAACCTACAACCAAGATTAGTCTACCCATCTAGGATCTCAATCAGATTTGACAGAGAAATCAAAAGCTTTACAGACAAGGAAAAGTTAAGAGAATTCAGCAACACCAAACCAGCTTTACAACAAATGCTAAAGAAACTTCTCTAGGCAGATAACACAAGAGTAGGAAAAGACTTACAAAGAAAAACCAAAATAATTAGGAAAAAGGAAATAAGAACATACATATCAATAGCTACCTTAAATGTAAATGGGTTAAATACCTCAACCAAAAGACACAGACTGGCTGAACGGACCCAAAACCAGACCCATATATATGGTGTCTAGAAGAGACCCACTTCAGACCTAGGGACACATAGACTGAAAGTGAGGGGATGGAAAAAGATATTCCATTCACATGGAAATCAAAAGAAAGCTGGAGTAGCAATACTCACATTAGATGAAATAGATTTTAAAATAAAGACTATTATTAGAGACAAGGAAGGACACTATATAATGATAAAGGGATCAATCCAAGAAGATCTAACAATTGTAAATATCTATGCACCCAACATAGGAGTACCTCAATACATAAGGCAAATGCTAAAAGCCATAAAGGGGGAAATCAACTGTAACACAATAATAGTAGGTGCATTTAACACTCCATTTACACCAATGGAAGATCATCCAAACTGAAAATAAATAAGGAAACACAAGCTTTAAATGACAAATTAAACCAGATTAGTTAATTGATATTTATAGGACATTCCATCCAAAAACAACAGAATACACTTTCTTCTCAAGTGCACACAGAACATTCTCCAGGATATGTCACATCTTGGGTCACAAACCAAGCCTCGGTAAAGTAAAGGAAATTGAAATTGTATCAAGCATCTTTACTGACCACAGTGCTATGAGACTAGATATCAATTACAGGGGAAAAAATGCAAACACACGGAGGCTAAAAGATACACTACTGAATAACCAAGAGATCGTTGAAGAAATCAAAGAGGAAGTTAAAAAAAAATACCTAGAAACAAATGACAATGGAAACATGATGACCCAAAACCTATGGGATGAAGCAAAAGCAGTTCTAAGAGGGAAATTTTAGCAATACAATCCTACCTCAAGAAACAAGAAAAATTTCAAATAAACAACCTAACCTTACAGCTAAAGCAATTAGAGAAAGAAAAACAAACAAAACCCCCCAAAGATAGCAGAAGGAAAGAAATCATAAAGATCAGATCCAAAATAAATGAAAAAGAATTGAAGGAACCAGTAGGAAAAATCAATAAAACTAAAAGCTAGTTCTTTGAGAAGATAAACAAATTGATAAGCCATTAAACATACTCATCAGGAAAAAAAGGGAGAAGACTCAAATCAACAGAATTAAAAATGAAAGAGGAGAAGTACCATCTGACACCACAAAAATACAGAGGATCATGAGAGACTACTACAAGCAACTATATGTCAATAAAATGGACAATGTGGAAGAAATGGCTGAATTCTTAGAAATGTACAACCTCCAAGACTGAACCAGGAAGAAATAGAAAACATGAACAGACAAATTACAAGCACTGAAATTGAAACTGTGATTAAAAATCTTCCAAAAAACAGAAGCCCAGGACCAGATGGCTTCACATGAATTCTATCACACATTGAGAGAAGAGCTAACACCTATCCTTCTCAAACTCTTCCAAAATATAGCAGAGGAAGGAAAACTTGCGGACTAATTCTGCCATCATCGAAAGGAAACCATCATCCTGACACCAAAACCAGACAAAGATGTCACAAAAAAAGAAAACTACAGGCCAATATCACTGATGAACATAGATGCAAAAATCCACAACAAAATACTAACAAACAGAATCTGACAGCACATTAAAAGTGTCATACACCATGATCAAGTGGGGTTTATTCTGGGAATGCAAGGATTCTTCAATATATGCAAATCAAACAATGTGATACAGCATAGTAACAAACTGAAGGATAAAAACCATATGATAATTTCAATACATGCAGAAAAAGCTTTTGACAAAATTCAACACTCATTTATAATAAAAACTCTCAGAAAAGTGGGCATGGAGGAAACCTACCTCAACATAATAAAAGCCATATATGACAAATCATTCATATTTGAATGATTCACAGCCAACAAATCATTCACAGCCAACATCATTCTCAATGGTGAAAAAGTGAAAGCATTTCCTCTAAGATCAGGAACAAGACAAGGTTGCCCACTCTCACAACTATTATTCTACGTAGTTTTGGAAGTATTAACCATGGCAATCAGAGAAGAAAAAGAAATAAAATGAATCCAAAGTGGAAAAGAAGAAGTAAAACTGTCACTGTTTGCCAAATACATGAAAATCCTAAAGATGTCACCAGAAAACTGCTAGAGCTAATCAATGAATTTGATAAAGTAGCAACACACAAATTTAATGCACAGAAGTCTCTCTCATTCCTAGATACTAACAATGAAAAATAAGAAAGAGAAATTAAGAAACACTCCCATTTAACATTGCAACAAAAAGAATAAATACCTAGGAATAAACCTACCTAAGGTGGCAAAGACCTGCACGCAGAAACTATAAGACACTGATGAAAGAAATCAAAGATGAAACTGATAGAAAGATATACCATGTTCATGGATTGGAAGAATCAACACTGTGAAAATGACTATACTACCCAAAGCAATCTACAGATTCAATGTAATTCCTATCAAATTTCCAATTGCATTTTTCACAGAACTAGAACAAACAATTTTACAATTAGTATGGAAGCACTAAAGACCCTGAATAGCCAATGTAATCTTGAAAAAGAAAAATGGAGCTGGAGGAATCAGGTTTTCTGACTTCAGACTATTCTACAAAGCTACAGGAATCAAGACAGTATGGTACTGGTACAAAAGTAGAAATATAGATCAATAGAACATGACAGAAAGCCCAGAGATAAACCCATTCACATATGGTCACCTTATCTTTGACAAAGAATGCAAGAATACACCATTGGAGAAAAAACAGCCTCTTCAATAACTGGTACTAGGGAAACTGGACAGCTACATCTAAAAGAATAGAATTATATAACTTCCTAACACTATACACAAAAATAAACTCAAAATGGATTAAAGACCTAAAGATAAAGCCAGACACTATAAAACTCTTAGAGGAAAACATAGGCACAACACTATATGACATAAATCACAGCAAGATCTTTTTTGACCTACATCCTAGAGTAACAGAAATAAAATTTAAAAATAAACAAATGGGATGTAATGAAACTTAAAAGATTTTGCAAAGCAAAGAAACCATAACCAATACCAAAACATAACCTTTAGAATGGGAGAACGTATTTGCAAATGAAGCAGCTGACAAAGGATTAATCTCCAAAATATACAAGCAGCCCATGAAACTCAATATCAGAAAAACAAACCAACCCAATCCAAAAATTGCTGGAAGACTTAAATAGGCATTTCTCCAAAGAAGATATACAGATTGCCAACAAACACACGATAAGATTCTCAACATCACTAATCATTAGAGAAATGCAAATCAAAACCAAATGAGGTATCACCTGACACCAGTCAGAATGGCCATCATCCACAAATCTACAAACTCTAAATGCTGCAGAGGGTGTGGAGAAAATGGAACCCTCCTGCACTGTTGGTGGGAATGAAAATAAGTACAGCCACTAGGGAGAAAAGTATGGAGGTTCCTTAAAAAACTAAAAATAGTACTAAAAAATAAAATAGTACTAAAAAACTAAAAATAGTACTGCCATATGACCCAGCAATCCCACTACTGGGCATATACCCTGAGAAAACCATAATTCATATAGAGAGGTGTACCACAATGTTCATTGCAGCAGTATTTACAGTGGAAGCAGCCTAAGTGTCAATCAACAGATGAATGGATAAAGAAGATGTGGCACATATATACAATGGAATATTACTCAGCTATATAAAGGAACAAAACTGAGTTATTTGCAGTGAGGCAGATGGACCTAGATCGTGTCATGCAGAGTGAAGTAAGTCAGAAAGACAAAAGCAAATACCGTATGCTAATGCACATATATGGAATCTAAAAAAGTGGTACTGATGAACCTAATGACAGGGCAGGAATAAAGACACAGATGTAGAGAAGAGACTTGAGGACACAGTGGGGGAAGCAGAAGCTGGGACGAAGTGAGAGAATAGAATTGACATATATACACTACCAAATGTAAAACGGATGGCTAGTGGGAAGCTGTTGCGTAGCACAGGGAGATCAGCTTGATGCTTTGTCACCACTTATAGGAGCAGGATAGGGAGGGTGGGAGGGAGATGCAAGAGGGAGGGGTTATGGGGATACATGTATACATATAGCTGATTCACTTTGTTTATTGTACTGCAGAAACTGACACAACATTTTAAAGCAATTATACTCCAATAAAGATATAAAATATATATATATATTGGTCCCAAGTACAATGCTTTAGGTAATTCTAGCCAGAACTTATCCATGGTAAGACAGAAGGCTTTAAAATGTAAATCTCAGGCTTCCTTGGTGGCGCAGTGGTTGAGAGTTCGCCTGCCGATGCAGGGGACACGGGTTCGTGCCCTGGTCCTGGAAGATCCCAGATGCCATGGAGCGGCTAGGCCCGTGAGCCATGGCCACTGAGCCTGCGCGTCTGGAGCCTGTGCTCCTCAACGGGAGAGGCCACAGAAGTGAGAGGCCCATGTACCACCAAAAAAAAAAAAAAAAAGTAAAAAACAATGTAAATCTCTTGCTTTTTGATGCCCATATTACAACAATCAAAGTGCATTTCCTATGGTTGTTCACACCCAAACCAGTGTTTTGGATCCAAAACAATTTATTCATGCTTGGTATGAACCACCTTCCCAATTTTATCCCAATTTACTTAATTGGCATAAATTTCTACTTACTATATGTCCATTTTTCATCCCCACCCACCAAATAAGTGGTTCTCAAACTAAAATAGTAAATAAATCACATGAGTATAATTTTGTTTCAATAAAGATCCAGGGCTCCCCTGCAAACCTATTGAAACAGAATTCCTGGGTATAGGATCCCAGAATCTGAGATTCTGTTGTAGATTTTCTTTATATTCCAATTTGAGAAAAATTATTTTGGACTTGTGTTTCTCAAGATTTAATGTATTTATTAATAACCTAAGTATTACAATAAAATATTGGTTCTAATTTAGTATAATTGGGCCTGAGATTATGTATTTTTAAAAAGATACTAGGGATAGTCAAGGCTGCAGGTGTGTGGAATACTCTGTGAGTAGCAAGGCCTTAGAAACACTGCCCAGTTCACAGCAGAGCTTAATAACTTGGTGTTAATTGAAAGAGCTCTCATATGTCTGTGCCTACACTAGCCTTAAGCTGTCTACCACCTTCTACACTGCAATTTAAATCTCTTGTGCATACTAAATTCTCTTAACAACTCTTTCCTCCATAAAAGAAAGGATCCTATTTATATTTGTATTTTACCCAAAGCACCTAGCATAATATCAGAGAAATAGAATAATTTATTCTAAATGAATGTATAAACCAAAGAATATCTAACAAACTGATGGGGGTCAGGGCAAGCTACGCCCAAATGCACCACGTTAGCACATGTTTATTTTGAATTAAAGTTACTTTAGAAGCAACTGGTGTAAGAAGGATACCCTCACCCTCCTTTGTCCTCCTGAAAGGAAATAAATCTCCCATGTGAATGGTGTACCCTTCCTGCACCAGGAGATAGAGAGACATCCTTATCACCAGAGACAAGAAATTCAGCAATGAAAAGACTGTATGTAAACAAAGCTTATTACGTCTTTATTAACTTACTACTGCCCTAAGCCCAAACATCTTTGTTTTGTCAGTTCTTCAGAAATTTATTATTTTTTGTATAAAAGGTGTGAAAGCTACCTGACTTGGTCACTTCCTTGAATACCATATTTCTATGATCTCCTGTATCTATGAATTAAATTTATTTCTCCTGTTGATCTGTTTTATGTCAATTTAATTATTAGACCAGCCAAAGAACCTAGAAGAGGAGAAAATAAAAGTTTTCCTCTCCTACACCACAAATTAACAAACCAAAAAGAACAGACTAAACTCGTATGGGTCCTTTGGGACCATATTCCTAAATGGTAACTAACAAATACATATTGCACTTATCAGATGATATGGGGGCTTTTCAACTATTTCTAAGAACAAAGATCGTTTAAGAGCACTGGATAAATTAAATATCTGATAACTTTTATGTTTTTAATTACCCCCCTCAACCACCATCTCTCATCATGATAACTCATACGTTTGATGTATTTTTGAGTTGAAAGGATCAACCAAAGACTAACATTTTTATTTTTAAAAATGGGAAAATTGAGTCTCACAAAGGTTGCATTACTTGCCCAAGATTCAACAGCGAGTTAGTAAGACAAATATTATTAACAATCCCGATATACTCAATTGATGTCTGATGTCTAAAAGTAAGACAGAAAATCTGTTAGCTCAGAACTGTGTAGCAAGTTCCCAGATAAGCCTCTTTTATAGTAAATACCAGTCAAAATCAATAGGCTCATTACTCTGTCAACATTGCTATAGTAGTTTATGGGTGATGGTATCTATTAAGGGAAAATGTATAAGGAAATATAAATGATTTTAGATTAAGTAGAACCCAGAAATTCCAGACATAGTGTTGTGAAGTTTTTTAGATATTTCTTGATTTTTAGTTGTGAAGGCTTTATAGTTACTGCATAATTTTGGAAGATTTCCTGTTCCTGATTAGGATTACAACCTGATGTGCATTACAGCACCATGGAATCTTCTTAAACTGAAATGGATATGGGAGACTGGAAGGAAGATGAGTTTTGGAGTCAGACAGGACTGGTGTCTAAACCTTAGTTCCTCAATTACCAGCCATATTGAAGTCAAAATATTATGATTAAAATGTAATAATTTCAATATATACATATAACAATATTTTAAAGAACAGGATATTTCTGCACAGAGTTTTCAGTTAAGGCAATTTTAATTATCCCTCTACGCAATCTTGCCCTAATAATTTAGCTACTTTCATTCTCTACTGCTGAAAAAACCCTATATTTTTGGTAGCCCATGACAAGATGATGGGCTTATTTTTTTCATCCATCTGTGGTCCTGTTCCTTTTCCTTATTTTCATATTTAGGGTATTTCTTCCTTGTGTAGTTAAACTCTCTCCTTGCTACATTTTAACTTTTAAAATTAAAGTCCCTCTGATCCAAAAAATCAACTCCATCCTCCTCTCCACCTCCATCACTTTTCAGTAAGATGACCACTACTGTCACCTTTTCCAAACATGTCATATTGCCCTTCTCTAGCTACAATAACACCATCAGACCCTTATTGATTTCCACATCCAGATTTTACAAAGAAAATTTTGGTGATCACTCTCCCTACTTATAACCACTCTTTTCCTCCTCAACCAACTTTCATCTAACTGCAATAAAAAGTGCCCTTTCTGAGGGTACTACTGACCCCCTGGTCTAAAACGAATGGTCAATTTCCAGCTCTGATCTTAGTTCATTTCTTTGCTGCCTCAGACATTGTCTTTAAAATCTATTCTTCCTTGGCTTACATGACTCCACACTTGCCTATTAAAGAGTTCTAATTATTTTTAGCATACCTTCTGGCCACTTCAATTGGCTTGTTTTTTTCTTTTGAACTCTGAAATATTGATATTGTGTAGATTTTCACTATTGGTCTTCTGCCATTCTCATTCTACGCACTGTCCCTAAAGGATAATATGCATTGACATGTTTTTTAACCACCCTCTTCCCCCTCAAGATACTGATTACTCTAAAATGTCTACCTTCAAACTGTACATCTTTTTCAAAGTATTGACAATTTATATTAACTTGCAAAGTATTGAAGTGCTATATTCACTTGCTTGCTGACCATAAACATTCAGATATCCCACAGGCACCTTTACTCAATATGTTCATTTGGAACACATTTTTCCCTTCAATCTATTCAGTCTCTCACTTCCTCTAGTTGACTTAATAACAGCATCATTTGCAGATTTTCCCAAACTAGAACCCTGGGCACCATCCTAGATGTCTCCTTTGTCCTTCACTCTCACTTCCAATCAGTCAAGTCCTATCGATTTATTATCACAAGTAGTTAACCTAATTCAGTGCTTCTCAAACTTGAGTAGGTATCATAATTACCTGGGAGCTTAGAAAAAAATTCCAATACCTAGTACCCAACTCAGACCAGTCAGTGTAGAGCCTCTATTGATGGGGCCTGAGTAGTGGTATGTTTTAACCACCTCTATTTATATGTGTTTGAAACAATGTTTTCTCCTGTCCCATTGCTCTATTGTAGGTCTTCATTATCTCTCAGTTATTACAGTAGTGTATTTACTATACCTTGTCTCCTCTCCCATCTGCCTCAACACTTTCCTTCTCAGAGGTATCAGTGAGTTCTACCTTAAAAATTTCTCAAAAAAAGTCTATTTTATATTCTATTCTATTCTTTAAAAGTATTATAGTTCTTTTACATAATTACTAAGGTCCGTAAAGATCCAGTCTCTGCCTTTCTCTCCTGACTCATAATTGTTGCTTGATGTTTTCCACACTCAGCAGGGTGTATCTTATTCACATACTTTTTCTTACCTTGTTTCTTTTCTATGCTTTTATTCCCAGAGATCTAATGCCTCCCTGTTGGGTAAAGCAGTCAAGAATGTAGTCTTTCCATGACTGCTACTTGGTCATATAAGAATGGGCCTTGAGCCATAAGCACTTCCTTAACAAGGGATAAAGAGCCCATACAGCCTGTGTTGGGCTTGTCACCTTGTGTAGAAATATGTTTCCCTCTTACATGCTTAATGAGTCTTCCTTTGTTCTGCTTAAGCCTGTATACCAATGGACTTTAGGCATGTCCCCAGCTTTCAGTATTTCAAACTTCTTGGGGTGGGGGTTGGTATCCTTCCACTGAAACAAGGGAAGGGTGCATGTAGGCAAATTATCCTGTATTGGCTGCCTGGAGATCCATGCTGCCCACTACTAAAGCTGATCTTTCTCTCTTTCTTCTCTATGTAAGTAAAGCATTGTTTTACCAGGTGCTTGACTACATTGTGGTTTTCTTGGAGACTCGAATACCAAGATACAAAGGACAGCAGTGTTTGGACTTCTATTCTTTTTGGTCAGCATGGTGATGATCTTTACTATCTTCCATGTAGTCATAATCTTCTCCTGGGATTGGTAACTCGTACCCAGTGTTTTTCTCCCATAGGATTGATAACCAGTACACAGTGTTCTGCTCAATACACTCTCTCAGCATCATTTGGCTTGTTGAATCTTACCAATCAGTTAAGTTTCTAGTCAACCTATCTTCTTTGAGAAGATTTCCTTAGGTCACATTTTATACTAGATTAAGTCCCCTCCATAGTGCTCATTTCTATAGTTGAACTTGTCTCACTATATTGTAATAATTTATATATGTATCTGTTTTCCTACCAGAACTACTTGAGATTGGTGATTTATTCTTTTGTGAATCTACAGCACAGCTTCAGTGTTTTAGTCTCTAGTATTTATTAAATACTTGAATGAATTTGTTAACCAGTGGATTTATCAGTTTGCTTCTTTTTTATGAGTCTATCACAATATTTTATTTGCACTTGACTTGTTGCCTAGAGCTGTCAGTGAATAAGTAAAATATGTCCTTGAGGTCTCATTCTCTCTTTCCCAAAAGTCTTCCTCAGGCTTTTCACATACTCCAAATTCATTGTTTTCCACATTTACCTATGCAATGTCTTCCTCTTATTGTATGTATTTAAGTAAAGCCATCTTATTACCTTGAATTAAATCCATAAATAATATAATTTATGTGTATATTTAATTTAAAATATTTAATATCTTATCTAAAATTACAAAGAATAAATAAAAGAAATGAAATTTATAATAAAATATATTTTAGTAGGTAAAATCATGAAGACTGCTTTACTAGAAGTCACAATGAAGTAGAGGTACAAACACACTTATGTAGATTCAGCAATAATGTGGCATCTACAAATGCAGACCAATAGTGGTGAGTTATGTTTGTGAACCAAAACAACAAACATCATTATTATCACCAGTACCATGTATTTCTGAAATTGGGGAAAGTTTTGCTAAATGATTCAAAGTAACAATTTGACTGACTTTTTCATTGCTTTACTGCAAAGGTCACTGTATAAAAAAATCATGGACAATGTGTGTTTATATAAAATGGAATTAGATTGTAGACTCAAGTAAACTCTTTCTGAATGCCCAGCAAGGCATTTGAAAGTGAGGAAAGGATTGGGACAAATCCACATATCACAACATTTAGCATCCCTATCCCACTATTTAAGTGACATTAGTTATCCACAAACATTGGGAGAGAAAATTTTAAAAATACTCCCAAATTTTCAGATTTCTTCCTTGGCAGTGCTAAGTTCTCTCAACATTCTTCCATGCCCCACCTCAACCCATCCTGATCACCTATTCTTACTTTACATCATTTTCCTATCTCATTTAGTATTTATCTCCATGCTCATTCTATCTGCACTTGATAAACTAATCCATGCTAAATTGTGGCTGATTAATAATGGTCCAGGCTAAAAATTTCAAGCTCTACAGAGACCATGTGATGGAGGCAGCTTTACATTGGCAGGAAAGGCAGAGGGAAATGTGTGGGAGGTTTCTCTGCTCCACTCTTCATACAAATAGCTATGATTAAGAAGGTTCTGGAACATTACCAAAGCTTTGAGTTGTACCAATTTGGGAATGGGTTTGGGAGTTTTAATCCCCATTCTTCCATTAATAACCTAATGTTGCAGCATCATCAACTAAGAGTTTTTGATAGCAAATAATTTTAAAGATAAACATATACAGAACAAACAAATATTTAAAAAATGATAAGCCCATAGTAATCATGTAAAATCAAGGAAGGACACACTAACTGCTTATATTTTTTAGGTAGAGTTAACTCCAGAGCTTGATTTATGCTAAAACTACTTCTGAGTGTGTGTAAACTAAATAAAGGATTTTGTAAATCTGTGGAATTTGTTTTAACCTTTATATCTGTAGTTTTGTAGTAGAGTTCTCTGAAGGTTTTAGCTGTAATTAATACTTTTCAGCTGAAAGCTAGTCTTTCCTAGGCTTACCTGAGAAAAAGAAACCTAAAACCTTTCTAAATCTCTGCTAAAACCATATATATTTCTCTGCAGTGAGATTTAAGAATGTCCTCACTTCAAAAAACCCTAGTTCTAATTTCTCTCATGTAATAATTTAATTGCCGCTCTTGTAATAAAGTCCATTTTAAGCTGTTTCAAGGTACTCTACATGTTCTCTCAGAATTTTCTTGTTTGTTTTTATTTTTTCCTGTGATTCTGGTAAATCAGCCTTAGATTAGAGCAGAGTCCTTCAATATTTCACAAAGCACTTACCCAATTCTGATTCTTCATCTAAACAAGGGTTCTGAGAAAACTGCATTTTTGTAGAGTAAGAGTGCAAAGGGCAGGGATGAATGGTAGAAAGTATAATAAACAGAACAGTGAATGACAAAAAATGTAACATGCTCAAATATCTTTATAGTGTTTCTTCTGGTAAATAAGACTTAAAATATATAATCAAGTTCTTTACCATCAAAATTCTGTGATAGCCAACAAGATATGGATTGATTTAAAGATTTAAATGCACATTCTTATTTTTGGTGGTGCTTCAAGAATAGCTGTTCTAACTCTAACACAATCTTTGATAGTTTAATGAATACTAGTTTAAGCAAAGATAAAACTAGCTGCACAAAATGTCAATTTGGTATACAAAGGGGTCAATTCAGAGGCTTCTAAACAATTTTTCCTACAACCAAAATATGTCACTCTGCCACTCCTAGAGACATCAATGTGTAGACACATGCCATCTGTTTTGCTGAAGCTTCAGCTAGAAGAAACTATACCTACTATTGGATTTAAGCCAAGATGAAATACAGCAATCACAAACACTGGCAAGGATTAGTCACTTGGAAAAAATATTGATTGCATACCTCCTGTTAACAGGTGCCTGACCAAAGCAATCTGGACATGCAAATGGACTGAAAGACACAGAAACTGGCTTTGGAGAGTACATAATAGAGTACAAGAGATATAGGGAGTTGTTGGGTCAGAAAGTATAATGAACATAAAAATCACATAGATGATTTGTAAAAACTGCTTATGAATCAGTCCCACCCATTGAGTTTATGATTACTAAATCTTGCATAAGTTCAATGTTTCTGAAGTAGTTGAACAGAGTTTCATGTTTTCTAAAATAAATAAATAATTTTTTTTAAAGAAATAATATGGCCTGGTAGAAAGGAATAAGTCACATAGTAAGATATGAATTTATTACTGCTATTTTACATGTAGTTACAATAAATGTTAAAGACAAGTTCTTCATGACACATTAAAGAATAGAAAGTCATACTCTATTTAAGACCATTTCAACAAGGTAGGAAACACTACAATGGGGTTTTGCAGTAGAAGAGATTGGGATCAACTCCAAATACAAGAGTATTCTTATTGGAAATAATTTCTTCATAAACTACATGAGGTGTTGTGGAGTATGGGAACCCAATCAGATGCCAAGGATGATTAGCAATGGAGACTGGAAGATTCAACTGAATTGACTTAGATTCTTGCTAAAATTGAACAATGCCAAGATGAAAACAGAAGCTCAAAAGTCATAACCTATTTGAGAAGTGATTTCACAGGAACCTGAAATTTGGCTAAAGAAAGAACCTCTGTTATAAGCAGTAAATAATTACCAAAAAAAAAAAAAAGATAATTGTACTCTCTATCATCATTGCTGTAGAGCCTCAAACTAGTTTAACCTTTCTACTATAGGAACAAATCCTTTTTCCTATGCTCTATACAAATAGTCTTTATAATCTCATTTATCAAACACACCTCTATAACATAGAAAGAGAGTTGAGAGTAACTGATATAATACAGTTCTTTGTGGGATTTTTAAAGTACTGTTAACCATCATTGTAAGTTTAAGAATGAACTGTAATTGAGCCAATAGATCTCAAATTTGGCTCAATATTGAAATCACCTGGAGAGCTTAACAAATGTTTTGATGCTTAAATTTCATCCCTAGAGATTCTAATTTAATTGGTATAGGGTGCAACTTGGGTGTCTCATTTTTTTTTTAATGTCCCAGGGTATTCTAAATTGTAGACAAATTTGGGACTACTGTTTGAAACCAACCTCTTACCCAAACAAAACCAAATTACAAATAGTATTCAGTGATCATATTTCTTCAATGAATGTTCACAATTGTTTTAACCTGTTAACTACTTTCTAAAATATTACAGATGTATGTATTTGTTTATTTGTTTGTTTTGCTCAGAATTAACACATTGTTACTAAATCCAGCTAAGAATTGGTTTTGTATCTTTTTCATGTATCTAGTTTCTAGTAAGAGTGAAATAAAGTTGACCAAAGAAGTAGACACATATCTATTTGTTCTTTTAGAACAAGAGAATAAGACCAGCCCTGATGAAGGACTGAGAACTAGAATACTGACTCTTGGGTAGACCAGTAGTTGTCAATTTTTGAGCTCCTAAATAGGAGATTTTTGAATAGAGGGAAGGAAAATAACAGTACAGCTTCTTGTTTCTTTCAGGTAGCCTAGCTTCCTAAATGTGATGGTAAGAAGGTAGATATATTTGCAATATTAAAAAAAAAAACTTATGTAAAACTCAAGTTTTGCATGCCATGAAACAAAATATGTAGTAGAAGATGCATTTTTAAACTAAAGAGCTTCATTCAGGAATGTTGTGATCTCTTATTGAAAGCATTAATTTGCAGCAAACTGAAATCTTTCCAAACTTTTTTTTTCTTTTGTCATAATCTCAATTATTGAGCACATAATTCAACTTGAGCATTTTTAAGAAATACATTCTTGGCACAAAGACAGCTACATGTGAATTCAGTAATAGAAACATTTAATCTGTCCAAAGTACTGCTTCTGATTTTCTAAATATAATTATAAAAGTCAACTGATAAGTTTGTCTCCATAAATCCTCTATCACTTCAAAGTTTAAAAATTACTTAATCTCTTTGTGCTTCAGTTGCCTTAACCATTAAATGAGGATAATCATGGACTTGTAGTGAGGACTGATTGAGTTAATATGAAAAGACACACATACACACACAAAAAAATGGAAAGACACCTTGTGACCTATTATCAATATTCTTGTGATCTATGTACCATATTGGTCTTCATAGCTATTAGAAAAGAAAGTTGTAGTATGTATGTTATTAAACTCACATTCAGCTACTGGCTGCTCTCCATTGAGTGCAGACTGGCTGACTCTTCAGATGTTATCTTACCCAAGTGATCTGCCTGCAGGATTGCTTAGGGGGAATCAGTGGAGTTAGAGAGCTAGTTATTTTTTTAACTGCTTGATTCTTCATTTTTACTTCATTTTATCTAAGAAAAGAATTGTCAGGTTAGATAAGGCATGGTGGGAATTCAGGAAAACATAAGTCAGGAGTTCAATTAAATTGCCTAGAAATATCATCTCTCTAATTAGGTTCTCTTAGGTTAGAGGGAAACAGAAATGGGCAAACAAGAAAGGGCCAACAGAGCTGCTTTCATGTATAGACTATTCATAAGAAAAATAGGAGAAAAGGAATCTAGGTTTGGTGGTCTAAAAGAGAGCAGACTATTGGCTGCCAATAACTAAAGATGGTGAGCCACCTCTAACTTGGAAAATATTTGCTCTTAAAAACATCTAACTAAAATTAAAAAGTAGCTATAAGACTTTCACATTTGGGAAATTTGAAAAGTAGTTTTTGTTTTACTTTCCAGGAGGAAGAGTACTGCAGCCAGGACCTACTAATACTTTCAAATTTTCATCCATTTTCTGTAGATAAAATTGCTATCAAAGGTGGCAAGTTTATGGGTCAAGCTCATTCCATCAATCAACCTTACTGAATTCAGGGAAGGTCTTCTCATTCTGACCTCGCACAGATGGTGACTTGTTTTAATGGGGGTTTTCTAGCACTAAGCTCTCTTTTAAAGCAGTTGATACATTTCTTAATCTGGAAAAGGAAAAGTGTCTTTGAATCTAAATATATTATTTAACCTACAAAAATAAAAAACGCACAATGTAATCAACTTTTATGAACTTAACATCAAGTTTGTAAAGATGTACAAGACAATGTGGACTTCATTATAATAGAAGGAATCCAGAAATTAACATACAAAAAAATTAATACAATCTAAGGTCAAGGCTTATTAGTAATGCAGAAGTGAGGGAAAGTATTTTGTATTTAGTAGGCAGAAATAATATCGGTAATTTTTTATTTGGTACTGTAATAGACTGATGAAATTCTCTCCTGAGATTGAAAAACAACTGACAATGTTTGAGAACATGGCTACTCTAAAGATGGAATCCTTGAGTGACTGTGCTAAGCAGAGCCTCCATGCTTACATATGATGGTCAGGTAGCATGAGCAAGAAATAAACACTTTTAAACTATTAAGAATTTGAAGTTGTTTGTTACTTCAGTATTGCCTAGCTCAGTGCTTCTCAAACATTTATGTGTATATGACTCACCTGAGAACTTTGTAAAAATATAGATCTTGATTCAATAGATCTGAGTAGGAAGTCTGTATTCACAAAGAAAATGGATGAGGTTGATGCTACTTGTCCATGAACCACACCTATTCAATCTGACTAATACACTAACAGTAACAGGGTTTTAACCCAGCATTTTAACTCTAAGTTCAAGGCTTATTTCCCAGCTGATAACTAATGTATCATACTGACTTTTGATCTACAGGTAGCAATCTCAACTGGATAAGAAAATTAATATAGTAGGTCATAGCCAGAAGTTAAAAGTGAAACAGAAAAAAAAGTAAAAAGAATAAAATAGAATGGAAAATAATGTTTTTACAGAAAATAAGAGCAAATATTATTTTGTGAAGTTGCACAACCTACGTTATTCCAGATTGCTTTGGAAAGTATGGGACAATCAAAAATGTTTTAAATTCAATAAATCATTGGATTTATTAATATTCAGAAATGTTTGGAAATATTAAAAGAATTATTTTTTTAAAAAATATCAAAATAGGGCTTCCCTGGTGGTGCAGTGGTTGAGAGTCTGCCTGCCGATGCAGGGGACACGGGTTTGTGCCCCAGTCCAGGAAGATCCCACATGCTGTGGATCAGCTGCGCCCGTGAGCCATGGCCGCTGAGTCTGCACATCTGGAGCCTGTGCTCAGCAATGGGAGAGGCCACAACAGTGAGGGGCCCGCGTACTGCAAAAAAAAAAAAAATTATCAAAATAGGGCAGATCAAGATGACAGAGGAGTAGGGCGTGGAGCTCACCTTCTTCAACAAAAACATTGAAAATACATCTACAAGTGGAGTGATTCACAAAGAACAACTACTGAATGCCTCAGACTTCCAAAAAGACTAAAAAGCCTCCACATAACTGGAGAGGACAAAAGGAAAAAGAAAAACAAGGAATCAGGCTAGGGCCTGAATTCCAGGGAAGGAGCTGTAAAGGAAGAAAAGCTCACATACCCTGGGAAGTCTCCTCACTAGCAGTGCGATCAGACTGGATGGAGGGGGAGCTTCAGAGCCTAAGAGGAGAGCAAAGCAAATGGTTTGTGGAAGGCAAAATGGAGAGTAAGCTGCACAGAGGGTTGGCACCACTGCCCTGCACTCCACAAACTGAGACACTCCTCTGTTGGTGTGGATGGGGTCTTCCTGCTGAAGCTCAAGCTTTGGAAGTCACACCCAGGGAGAGGACTGGAGCTGGATATGTGGAAACAGCCTGAAGAGGCTGGGCCATAACAACTGAGGGTGTATTCATTAGAAGCCTAGGCCTGCCAGAGAGGCAAGGTGCCATTATTAAGAGGTGCATGAAGAGAGGGACAGGACCACCATAAGAAGCTTTTTTTCTGTGAGTGCTCCCAGGTAACAGGACACTGTCTAATGCAGCTCTGGGGGTGGCCTGAGTCACTGCTGTCATCTTGGGCTACAGGGGTGGGCACTGGCTACCACTACCAGACTCACAAGCAGATACCAGTCCCCTCCTCATTGTCCCAGGAGGGCACAGAAAACTCCTGCCACTAGGAAGTTCACAAGTGGGAGCCAGGAACTACCTCTACTGTCTCAGGAGTGGGCAAGGGTCGCTGTACCTGCAGAACCCATATGAAGGGGGTAACAGCCAGCGCATGCTAAGGAAAGAGGCAGCACATATCCAAATTAAAAGCAGCCTTTCAATTCCAGACAAAAAGGCAGAGCTCATCTCCTCTCATGAAAACACCAAAATCACAACTAACTGATGAAGAACCATCAGTAAAAAAGAGTGGAACAAAAAAGATATTTTACATTCTAAGACAAAGAAGGAGCCACGATGAGATGGTAGGAGGGGCACTTTCATGACAATAAAATCCCAAACTTGCTGGGTGGGCCACCCACAAAATGGAAAATAATCACATCACAGAGATTCTCCCAAGAGTGAGAGTCCTGAGCCCCATGTCAGGCTCCCCAGCCTGATGGTCTGACACTGAGAGGAGGAATCCCCAAAACATTTGGCTTTGAAGACAAGAGAAGCTTGAGTACAGGGAGAAGGTGAAACAGAGCCTCCAAACTTGGAGGGCACCCAAAAGTTGTCACATACACTGAGACCCAGCACAAAGCAGTAACTCCATAGGAGCTGGGACTGGACTTACCTACAAATCTTGGACAGTTTCCTGGGGAAGCAGGGGTCAGCTGTGACTCATTGGGAGGCAAGGACACTGGTGACAGAGGCCACAGAGAATGTTCATCAGCATGAGCTTCCCCAGAGGTCACCATTTTGACATCAACACATGGTGTTACCCAACAATCTACAAGCTCCAGTGCTGAAATACATCAGACCAAACAACCAGCAGGATAGGAACACAGACCCACCCATCAGCAGGCAGGGTGCCTGAAGCCATACTGAGCTCATAGTCACCTATAAGAATGTCCCTTGTCCTCTGGTCTGGGAAGATCCCACATGTCACAGAGTAACTAAGCCCATGTGCCATAACTACTGAGCCTACTCTCTACAGCTGTGTGCCACAACTACTGAAGCCCATACACTGATAGCCTGTGCTCTGCAACAAGAGAGGAGGCCACCACAATGAGAAGTCCATGCACTGAAATGAAGAACAGCCCCCACTCACCACTATGCACTGCAACAAAGAGTAGACCCTGCTCGCCGCAACTAGAGAAAGCCCATGCACAGCAACAAAGACCCAACACAGCCAACAATAAATAAATAAATAAAGATCCTGCATGCTGCAACTAAGACCTGGTGCAGCCAAAATAAGTAAATAAATAATAGAATAAATGTAGAAAAAAATACTTAAAATAAAAAAGAACATCCCTTGACATGACAGTGCCCTACAGAGAGATAAGACCCAGATCCACCCACCAGTGGGCAGGTACCAGTCCCTTGACCAGGAAGTCTGCACAAGCCTCAGAACCAACCTCACCCACAAGAGGACAGACACCAGAAGCAAAAGTAGCTATGACCCTCCAGTTAGCAGAAAGGAGACCACAAACACAGAAAGTTAGACAAAATGAGATGGTAGAGAAATATGTTTTAGATGAAGGAACAAGATAAAAACTCATAAGAACAACTAAATGAAGAGGAAATAGGCAACCAACCTGAAAAAGAACTTAGAGTAATGATAGTAATGATGATCCAAGACTTCATAAAAAGAATGGAGGCACAGACTGAGAAGTTACAAGAGACATTTAACAAGAAATAGAATATTTAAAGAACAAAACAGGGATGAAAAATACAATAACTGAAATGAAAATACACTAGAAGAAATCAATAGCATTATAACTGAGGCAGAAGAATGAATAAGTGAGCTGGAAGACACAATGGTGGAAATCACTGCCTCTCAACAGAATAAAGAAGAAAGAAAGCAAAAAAAAAAGAAATGAGGACAGTCTCAGAAACCTCTGGGACAACATTAAATGCACCAACATTTGAATTATAGGGGTTCCAGAAGGAGAAGAGTGACAGAAAGGGCCTGAGAAAATATTTGAAGAGATTATAGACAAAAACTTCCCTAACATGAGACAGGAAACACTCACTAAAGTTCAGAAAGTTCAAAGAGTCCCTTTCTAGATAAACCCAAGAAGGAACACACCGAGACACATGTCAATCAAACTGACAAAAATTAAAGACAAAGACAAAAATATTAAAGGCAACAAGGGAAAAGCAACAGATAACATACAAGGGAACCCCCAAAAGATTATCAGCTGATATTTCAGCAGAAACTCTGCAGACCAGAAGGGAGTGGCATGATATATTTAAAGTGATGAAAGGGAAAGAACATTCTACCCAGTAAGGCTCTCATTCAGATTTGACAGTGAAATCAAAAGCTTTACAAATAAGCAAAACTAAGAGAATTCAGCACCACCAAACAGCATTACAACAAATCCTTAAGGAAATTCTCTAAGGGGAAAAGAAAAGGCCACAAATAGAATCAAGAAAATTACAAATGGAGAAGCTCACCAGTAAAGGCAAACATAAATAAAGATAGAAAATCATCCACACGAGAAGAGGAGAGTACAAATGCAGGATATTGGAAATGCATTTGAAATTAAGATGAGCAAGTTAAAACAATCTTGTTTATATATAGACTGCTATATCAAAACCTTGTGGGAACCACGAAACAAAAATCTATAATAGCTACATAACACAAAAAAGAAAAAGCAATCCAAGCACATCATTAAAGGTAGACATCAAATTACAAGAGAAATGAACAAAAGAGAATGGAAAGCAAAAAGACCTTCAAAAACAAATCCAAAACAATTAACAAAATGGCAATACAAACATTCATATTGATAAGTACTTTATGCAAATGGATTAAATGCTTCAACCAAAAATATAGACTGGCTGAATGGATACAAAACAAGACACATATATATGCTGTCTACAAGACACCCACTTCAGATCTATGGACATATAGAAACAGAAAGTGAGGGGATGGGAAAAGTTATTCCATGCAAATGGAAATCAAAAGAAAGCTGGAGTTACAATACACATATTTGACAAAATAGACTTAAAAAAAATGTCACAAGAGACAGAAAAGGACACTACATAATGATCAAGGGATCAAGCCAAGAAGAAGATACAATTGTAAATATATATACACCCAACATAGGAGCACCTCAATGCATAAGGTAAATTCTAACAGCCATAAAAGGGGAAATCGACAGTAACACAATAGTAGTGGGGGATTTAACACCCCACTCGCATCAATGGACAGATCATCTAGAAAGAAAATCAATAAGGAAACACAGGCCTTAAATGACACATTAGACCAGTTGCAATTAATTAATATTTACTGAATATCCCATCCAAAAGCAGGTGAATACATTTTCTTCTTAAGTGTACATGGAACATTCTCCAGGATAGATCACCTCTTAGGTCACAAACCAAGCCTTGGTAAATTTATGAAAATTGAACTCATATCCAGCATCTTTTCTGATCAAAATGCTATGGGATTAGAAATCAATTATAAGAAAAAAAAATGGAAAAAACACAAAAACTTGGAGGCTAAACAATAAGTTACTAAACAGCCAATGGATTACTGAAGAAATTGAAGAGGAAATCAAAAAATACTTAGAGACAAATGACAATGAAATCATGATGGTCCAAAACCTATGGGATGCAGCAAAAGCAGTTCTAAGAGGGAAGTTTATAGCAATACGATCTTACCTCAGGAAATAAGAAACATCTGAACTAAATAACCTAACTATACACCTAAAGCAACTAGAGAAAGAGGAACAAACAAAACTCAAATTAGCAGAAGGAAAGAAATAAAGATCAGAGCAGATATAAATGAAATAGAGACAAAGAAAACAATAGCAAAGATCAATGAAACTGAGAGCCAGTTCTTTGAAAAGGTAAACAAAATTGACAAACCTTTGCCAGACTCATCAAGAAAAAAAGACAGAGAACTCAAATCAATAAAGTTAGAAAAGAAAAAGGAGAAGTTACAACAGATACCACAGAAATACAAAGGATCATAAAAGACTACTATATACAAATATATGCCAAAAAATGGACAACCTAGAAGAAATGGAAAAATTCTTAGAAAGGTATAATTTTCCAAGACTGAACCAGGAAGAAATGGAAAATATGAACAGGATGAGCACAAGTACTGAAATTGAAACAGTGATTAAAAATCTTCTAAGAGGGGGCTTCCCTAGTGGCACAGTGGTTGAAAGTCCACCTGCCGATGCAGGGGACACGGGTTCATGCCCTGGTCTGGGAAGAGCCCACATGCCACGGAGTGGCTAGGCCCATGAGCCATGGCTGCTGAGCCTGGGCATCTGGAGCCTGTGCTCCACAATGGGAGAGGCCACAACAGTGAGAGGCCCAGGTACCGCAAAAAAAAAAAAAAACTTCTAAGAACAAAAGTCCAAGACGAGACAGCTTCACAGGCAAATTCATACATTTAGAGAAGAGTTAACACATATCCTTCTGAAACTCTTCTAAAAACTTACAGAGGAAGAACAATCCCAAGCTCATTCTATGAGGCCACCATCACTCTGACACCAAATACAGACAAAGAAATTACAAAAAAGAAAATGATAGGCCAAGATCACTGTTGAACATAGACACAAAAATTCTCATCAAAATACTAGAAAACAGAATACAGCAATACATTAAAAAGAACATCTACCATGATCAAGTGGGATTTATCCCAGGGATGCAAGGATTCTTCAATATCTGCAAATCAATCACTGTGATACATCACATTAACAAACTGAAGAATAAAACCATATGGTCACCTCAATCGATGCAGAAAAATCTTTTGAGAAAATTCAACACCAATTTATAAATTAAAGATTTCCAGAAAGTGGGAGTAGAGGGAACTTACCTCAACATAATAAAGGCCATATGTGGCAAACCCACAGCTAACAGCATACTCAACAGTGAAAAGCTGAAAGCATTCCCTCTAAGATTTGGAACAAGTCAAGGATGTCCACTCATGCCACTTCAACATAGTTTTGGAAGTCCTAGCCATGACAAGCAGAGAAGAAAAAGATATAAAAAGAATCCAAATTGGAAAAGAAGAAGTAAATAGTCACTGTTTGCAGATGACATGACACTATAAGTAGAAAATCCTAAAGATGCTACCAGAAAACTACTAGAACTCATCAATGAATTCAGTAAAGTTGAAGGATACAAAATTAATACACAGAAATCTCTTGCATTACTATGCAGTAGCAACAAAAGATCAGAAAGAGAAACTAAGGAAACAATCCCATTTACCACTGTATCAAAACGAATACTAGGAATACACCTAATAAGGATACAAAAGACCCCTACTCTAAAAATTATTGATGTAGGATGCTAATGCAAGAAATAAGAGATGAGACCAACAGATGGAAGGATATACCATGTTCTTGGATTGGAACAATCAATATTCTCAAAATGACTATACTACCCAAGGCAATCTACAGATGCAACACAATTCCTACCAGTTTATCAATGACATTTTTCACAGAACTAGAGCAAAAACTTTAAAATTTATATAGAAACACAAAAGACCTCGAATAGCCAAAGCAATCTTGAAAAAGAAAAACAGAGCTGGAGAAATCAGGCTCCCTGAGTTCAGATTGTACCACAAAGCTACATTCATCAAAATAGTATGGTACTGGCAAAAAAAAAAAAAAAAAAACAGAAATGTAAATCAATAGAATAGGGTAGGAGGCCTAGAAATAAACTCATATCCCTACGGTCCATTAATCTACAACAAGGGAGGCAAGAATATACAATGGAGAAAATACAGTCTCTTCAATAGTTGGTGCTGGGAAAATTGGACAGTTACATTTAAAAGAATAAAATTAGAACTTTCTCTAACACTGTATACAAAAATAAACTCAAAATGGATCAAAGACCTACATGTAAGGCCAGATACTACAAATCTCTTAGAGGAAAACATAGGCAGAACACTCTTTGACATAAATTGCAGTAATACCTTTTTTGATCCACCTGCTAAAATAATGAAAATACAAACAAAAATAAACAAATGTGACCTAATTAAACTTAAAGCCTTCTGCACAGCAAAGGAAACCATCAACAAAATGAAAAGATACCCCACAGCATGGGAGAAAATATTTGCAAACAAATTGACTGACAAGGGATTAATCTCCAAAAATATACAAACAGCTCATTCAGTTCTCATGTCAAAAAAACAAACAACCCAATCAAAATATGGGCAGAAGATCTAAATAGACATTTCTCCAAAAAAGACATACAGATGGCCAAAAAGCTCATAAAAAGATGCTCAACATCACTAATTATCAGAGAAATGCAAATCAAAACTGCAATGAGTTACAAACTCACACCGGTCAGAAGAGCCATCATCAAAAAGTCTACAAACAATAAATGCTGGAGAGAGTGTGGAGAAAAGGGAACTCTCTTGCACTGTTGGTGGGAATGTAAATTGGTATAACCACTAGGGAGAACAGTATGGAGATTCCTTACAAAACTAAAAATAGAACTACCCTTTGATCCAGCAATCTCACTCCTGGGCATATATCTGGAGAAAACCATAATCTGAGTGGATACATGCACCCCAGTGCTCATAGCAGCAGTATTTATAATAGCCAAGAAATGGAAGGAACTTAAATGTTCATTGAAAGAGGAATGGATAAAGAAGGTATGGTACATATGTACAATGGAATATTACTCAGCTCTAAAAAGCAATGATATAATGTCATTTTCAGCAACATGTATGGACATAGAAATTATCATACTCAGTGAATTAAGTCAGAAAGAGAGAGGCAAATATCATATGATATCACTCATATGTGAAATCTAATTTATAAAATGCAAATTAACTAATTTATAAAACAGAAACAGACTTATAGATATGGAAAACAAACTATGGTTACCAAAGAGGAAACATGAGGGGGTGGGAATAAATCAGGAGCTTGGGATGAACACACACAAACTACTATATATAAGATAAATAACCTACAAGGACCTACTGTATAGCTCAGAAAACTAGTCAATATTCTGTGATAACCTATATGAGAAATGTATCTTAAAAAGAATGAATATATGTATATGTATAACTGAGTCACTTGGTGTACACCTGAAACTACTACAACATTGTAAATCAACTATACTCCAATAAAAATAGTTTGTGTATTTTGATCCCAAACTCCTAATTTATCCCTCCTCCAGCTCCCTTTGGTAGCCATACATTTGTTTTCTACGTCTGTGAGTCTATTTCTGTTTTGTAAATAAGTTCATTTGTTTCTTTTTTTATATTCCACATTTAAGTGATATCATATATTTGTCTTTCTCTGACTTACTTCACTTAGTATGATGATCTATGTTCATCCATGTTGCTGCAAATTGCATCATTTCATTCTTTTTCATGGCTGAATAATATTCCTTTATAGGTATATATATTCCACATCTTATTTATCCACTCATCTGTCAATGGACATTTAGTTTACTCCCACGTCTTGGCTATTGTAAATAGTACTGCTATGAATATTGACATGCATGTATCTTTTTGAAGTATAGTTTTCTCTGGATATACGCCCAGAGTTGGGATTGCTGGATCATGTGGTAACTCTATTTTTAGTTTTTTAAGAAACCTCCATACTGTTCTCTATAGTGGCCTCACCAATTTACATTCCCACAAACAGTGCAGGAGAGTTCCTTTTTCTCCACACACTTTCCAGAATTTATTATTTGTAGACTTTTAGATGATTGCCATTCTGACTGCTTTGAGGTGATACCTCATTGTAGTTTTGATTTACACTTCTCTAATATATAGTGATGTTGATCATCTTTTCCTGTTACTGTTGGCCATCTGTGTGTCTTTGGAGAAATGTCTATTTAGATCTTCTGCCCATTTTTGAATTGTTTTCTTTTCTTTCTTTCTTTCTTTCTTTCTTTCTTTTTTTTGATATTGAGCTGTATGAGCTGTTTGTATATTTTGTAAATGAATCCCTTGTCTGTCATATCATTTGCAAATATTTTATTCCATTCTGTAGGCTGTCTTTTCATTTTGTTTATGGTTTCCATTGCTGTTGTTTAATTTTCTTGTATGCACAGCTGAACACATTCCCTAATTTCCCTTGGAGTTAGGTGTGGCAATGTAATTGGGTTCTAGGCATTGGGCTGTGTGGTGAAGTGTTGTAAGTCATTTTTATGCCTGAATAATCAATATTTCTAAATGAGACCTTCCAGGCTCTTACTCCTTCCAGCTGGATGATGATATGTACAGCAGTTTTGGAAAACACATTTTGCTGATGGCAGAATTTCCATAAGTCTTTCCGAACTAACAACATTTTGGTCTGTATATAGGAGCCAAAAGTAAGTCACTATGTTGAGATCTACTTGTTATAGCAGTCACTACTCTAGCTTAAAGAATTTGTATGAACATTTTAAAGTAAAATCTGTGATGATATAAATTCTCTCAGCTTCTGAAAGTTTACCATTGCTTTGAAATAAGGAATAAAGTACTTATGCTGGATCACAATGGCCTCAGTGACCTGGACTCTGGCTAGAGTCCTCAGATCTCCCTTTATACTTCTCCCCAGCTCTGCTCATTTGGGCTACCATCGCATTAACAGACTGGCTATTCTTTAACATACTAAGAATGTTCCTTTTTCTAGGAATTTTCACATGCAATTTCACTTGCCTGGAAAACTATTCCCCCAGATATCTGCATGGCACATCATTTTACATCTATATGCTTTCTACCCAGATGTTTCTCTCATGCTATGTATGCTGGGCTGGATCACAAGCACTGCCAGGAAGTCCAGCAGAGTCAGTGCCCTGGAGAGCAACTCTCAATCTCAGTGCTTCCTTCAGGAACATAATTTTTGGAGGCATTTTATAGATTCTCAGAAATTCCCAGGAATATCAATACCCTGTTGCTCACAGTGGCATCCTTAATAATACCTTCTTAATCATTTTCTGCCCATATTCTCCTCACTACCTCATGCATGCAATAATATTATTATAAGGGAGCAAAACTTGCCATCCTAAAATGTGTCTCTTTGGAATGAGGATCAATTAATGCTGATTATTTTTAAGAAAAAGAAGACTCAGACGTTTTTCTTGTTACCTCTCCTTTCACTGCCTAAAATAATTTAAAGTGCCTCTTCCCAGAATAGAGCTATCATTAGAGATGTCTACAAAGAACATGGGCTAAGTGTGGTGAGGGTTACTGAGCAGGGCTAAGTGTGGTGAGGGTTAGAGATCAGGGGACACAGTCCACTCTGTGTCTTATTGTCTCTGCATGACCCAGCATTCATTTGTTTACCAAATATTTGCTTTCTATTTCCATGTGAATTGCCTTCCTCCCATTTGAAGTCGCAAACCACTTCCACAACATCCTCTTTTGTCTTTAACTAAAGATGGTATTTAAGGTGAGGTCTTTGGTCATTTTGGTGATTACTCAGTTTTCCTGTGTGTCATGTATACATGTTATTAAACTTTTGTTTAATTTTCTCCTGTTAATTTGTCTCGTGCCAATTTAATTTTTGGACCAGCCAAAAGAACTTAAAAGGGTAGAAAAAAATGTCTTCCTCCTTGACATCATCTACACCTAAGTTCTTTTTTCAAGATATGATCTCAGGAGAACCCAAACTAACATTTTCCTTACCACCTGCCCTTTCATGAGGCTCTAAGAGCCATTTGTACACATTGTGTCTTTATCTTTGACATTGGCGATATATCATTACATCACAGTGTATCTAGCAATCGAATTATTTATTTATTTTTAAAATTGAGATCCACTAGGCTTCTTGAATTGGTGTATTCAAATGTATCATCAATTGTAAAAAATATTCAACAAATATCTCTTTAAATGTTACATCTTCTCTTTCTTTCCTCTGATAAGCCAATAATAATTGTTATATATTTTCATTCTATCATTATTTCTTTTTAATATTTTTGATCTCCTCTCTCCCACATTCAGAATTGCATATTTTGACATATTTACAAGTTCACTAATTCTCTTTTTGGCTTTTTTGCTCCTGCTTTTTAATATATCTAATGGGTTTTTATTTCTATTACTATTTGTTCTTTATTTCTAGAAGTATTTTTTTTTAACTTCTTTTTCAGTTCTGTAGATAACACTTATTCCTTAATCATGCTTTTGGTATACACTTTTATTTTATTAAACATATTAAACATACACATTTCATGATTTTACATAATTATAATATGCTCATATTCTGCCCTTGTGCTTGATAATTCTCAGTCATGTTTCTAGTGTCCTTGTGCACTTTGTGCTTTTTGGACAGCAAGCTCAAATCCTATGGAACTTTATCTATGCAAAATATTTTTGTTCTAACTTTAATACATATTCATCCAGGGAGCATTACAATTGCTTTTGCCTAGTGGTTTGGGGCTCCTACTTTTGGGGGTCATGTAGCTTTAGCAAATTCTGACTCCAAACCTTGTGAATGAAAAATGTTGCCTGCCATATCAGTAAACAAAGGATGTTGCAGCCATCAAGCCACTACAACCAGTCACCCTGGCAGTGAGCCCTGAGGGAGCTCAGGATGGAGACAAAGAGGCTGCCCACTGCCAACACCTTAGCTACTGCAGGCACCCCCCAATGGTGCGGCCTGAGGAGACTCAGGATAGGAAAGAACATGATACTGGCCCTAGATAGCTAAGGTGCATATCAAAGAATGATTTCAATGGGCCCAGACTTTTGTTTCTTTCCACACATAGAACAGTGTTGAATTCATTAACTTGAGATATCTGATTTTCTTTAATTAATGATAATCTTTTGATGTTCTGACTACCTGGTCTTTGTTGCAAAAATTCCTATATATCCTGGCTCCTCCCTTACCTCTTTGGAGCAGTCCCTCAAAGTGATCTGAGAATCTATCTCCTGGACTTGAAGTCCTCAGAAAATCCACTGAATCAAACATAACTCTCAACTTTTAGGTTGTGCATTTTTTTGTTGACAAACCAATGAGGGTAGATGAGAAACTTTAGAAGAAGACATTTTGTTATACTGAATTTTTTGCCTCCATTCAGTAAAAAGGTCATGACAGGCAAGTCTTCCATTGCAGGACACTTTTGTCTGTTTGACACAGAGGGTGGCACTTTTGGATGTTTTTAGATATCCCAAGCTTTATGGTAGCATCTTGGATCTGAACTCCTATCATGTAGGGAGTTCAAGTTTTGTTTCCTGTTCTCATGCCCTAGGTTTTCACTAATTAAAAAATGCTCCAGACACATATACTTGTCTGAAAACACCCTCGTATTTCAGGATGTTTCTTGTTGTTTCTGATCTTACCCACTATTTCAGTTATTTGTTTAAATGGTGGTTTTAATATTTTATTCATAGTTTAAATGTGCCCTAAACTAGGAGGATTTCTCCAACAATATTGCCAGAAATGCCTAGTTCTCAGTTACCTTTAGTACACAAATGAAATATACTGCTCTCAGGAATCATGCTCCTATTACCTATAAAGTACTTATCTTCATCTTATAGTACCTACACTCGGCAATTCCTTTACCTTTTGCTATAGACTTACACAAAATTATTTTCTCTTTGTCTCTGTTCATCCTATTGCCTTTGCCTAAAATATATATTTTTTAAAACTCAGCTGTAGATCCCTTCAATATGAAGCTATCTATATTCACCATAGTTAAATTTTTTCTACTTTCTCCCATACATATCTGTGTCATGACCCTGGTAACATTCTTGCTCATTTATAAAAATGAATCTTCAAAGGTGATGGTTATATCATGCTCATTTGTCTTTCACAACACTTTAGCAAATATCCTAAGTCATGAAGTGTTCTTATTTACATTTTTTTAATGAAAGAATCTGCACTTACCTTATATATTACTTAATTTATTAAAAATAACTCTAATAAACACATAGTATCTTGTTCTTAAATGATGAGAAATTGCAGTCTCAAAGAAGGTTGGCAACTCACCTAAAAGTATCCAATTAGTAAGCAGTAGAACTGAGGTTTGGACAGAATTCTATCTCATCCCAAAGTTTTTGGTACTTCAATTTTACCAAGCATCCTTCTAACATTGGCGGGCCCAGAGAAAATCCAAATTGAATTCTGCATACATACAACTGTTAAATTGTTGAATAAAATTTGTCCTAGCATCCTAGTTGACAAAAATATACTCACAATGACCTGAAAAGTAAGATGACATTTAGAAATTTATAATTCCTCAGCGTTTTCTGCAAGACCATGGTCGTGTGTGGAGAGCAAACCCTTCAGTCTCTGACTAATTCTGTCCTTGGTTTTTTTTCTCCCTACCCTGGCACCATTCTATATCTCACATCCAAAAATCAGCCACACTTTGGCTACCCTTTAAAACTAGGTGCACACTGGCAGCTTGGTCTACCTAGATCCAGGGAAGAGACCCATAAGCCATTTGCAGCACAGAGCTCTAGGGTCCCAAATTGCTCTCTCACAGAGAGCAATCTGGAAAGGGAGATTGTCTCTTATTAGATACATGCATTTGGCACAGGACTGTTTATTCCATGGGAAGGAGCATAGGTGGAGTGGAGGAAGGCCAAAGTAAGACCCTCCAACGCATAGGACCTGGAGAAAGTCCTTGAAGGGTCCTTGCCTGAGTCTAGAAGAGGAACTACATATTATTTGTCAAATTTCAAAATGCAGGAAGTTAGACCATTAATCAATTAATTATCAGAAATACACTCAGACCGTCCAGGTTATATTTAAAAGCCCCATATAGCAAGCATTACCCGAGGCACATATATGTGGAATCTAAAATACAATACAAATGAACTTATTTACAAAACAGAAACAGACTCACAGACATAAAAAACAAATGTATGGTTACTAAAGCAGAAGAGGAGGAGGTAAATCAGGAATTTGGGATTAGCAGATACAAGCGACTATGTATAAAATAGATACACAACAATGTCCTACCCTATAGCTAGGGAACTATATTCAATATCTTGTAATAATTATAATGAGAAAGAATATGATATATATATATATATATATATATATCTGAATTACACCTGAAATTGACAAAACATTGTAAATTAACTGCACTTCAATCAATCAATCTCCCTTGGGGGAATAAAAGGGACTACCCAGAAAAAATATGTAAAATTACTGAACAGTGCAAGTCCAATCTACAGAGCAGATCCTGCAATCTACAAGGTTAGAACTTTACTGTGCAGTGATTATAGCAGTCATTCTCAGCATTTTCATTTTAAATTCTTCCTCCCAATCACTCTTTATAGTTATTTTAGGATGAGAGAGAGTGGAACAGAGTATTATTTATTTCCCAATCAATGTCTTATGGTGAAATATATAAGAAAAAAGGAGAGTAGATGATGTGGATTTTGATAATAATATAATTATATATGCTGTTATACTATTCAACAAATCAAAAGATTAACTTAATTGTATTTTAAACCATTTTATTCTTTCCAGCCAAGACTGTCCTGTTTTTCAACACATAGCAGAATGGAATTCTTAGATATTGTTGAAATCAAAACAGTGGAATAAAACCTGTGAATATTTATGTCTTCCATTACAGGAGATGTTCTGCTTATGACTTTAGACAATTGCTTTTCCCAATGCTTCTTGTACAACACCCCACCACCATCACCACCCTGGATTTAGACTCTTGTATTTCTCTTTGCTAAGATTTAATCATTAAAATTATATATATATATATATATATATATATATATATATATATATATAAATGACTTTCATTTTACCTCTATATTTTTCTACACAGCTTTCTTAAATGATCACAGGCTTAATAAAACCCTTGAAATAAACAAGAATTAAGGGAACTGGAAATATGCACATCATTTTTCTAAACATACAGAAGGAAAGCTGGTTGGTTTTTCTATGGTTATCAGTCAAAGATTAGGCAGTGTCACTGGTCAACTTGCAAATATGAACATTTGTCTTTAGGACATTTCAATATATCTATGGAAGTAAATTAGTCGGAGACACTAGGAGTACTATTTCTTCTATTTACTGTAATTATATCTTGGTGTCACTAAGAAAATGTATTATTATATCCTCAGGAATACATATATATATATATATATATGGAGAGATGTAAGAATGTGTCACACCCCAGGGATTATAGACCTAATAGAACTGTAGTATTTTCTACTCCCATTTACACTTTTTCACATATGAAAAGAAGTATGTTGCCAAGAATACCTGGGATTGGAAGGCTTTAATATTTTAATTTGGGAAGAACATAGCATTGTTTTCCCTCTACAATGCAGTTTAAAGCAAATAACAAAAACAGTCTAAATAAAAACATTTCAAACTCTGCTTTAATATTGGCTTTAGTGACCAAGGTCAATAACATATTATTATCTTCCTTGCTTTTCAGAACTACATTATCACTGAATCAGTATTAGCGGTGATGAATAATCCAACCTCCTACTTAATTTCTTGATATTGTCCTAAATCTAATTTCAGAATGTCTTCATCCTATAGATGAGAAAACTGAACCTACATTCATTCATTCATTCATTCATTCATCCAATAAATACCTATTAAATGCTTAATATTTGTCAAGTATTGCCACTTGGGCTATAGCAGTGGGGGTAAAACATCCACTTGCTTACATGGTGCTTTCATTTGTGAACAAACAAACAAAAAGAGTGTCACTCATTATTCCCCTATACAAAAAGTTAAGTCACAACCCACCACAGTGCCCAAAACAGTGTACCCTGAGAGAAATTCAGGATGGAAAAATAAAGGATGAAGCATTCTGTGTTTGGGATATAAGGCCTCCTAAATAGTTAAGATGCATATCTAAGGAAGAATTTAACTGACCTCAGATTCTTGCATATGAATCACTTGGCTGCACACCTGAAACTAACACAATATTGTAAATCAACCATACCTCAATAAAAAATAAATAATAATAAAAAGAAAATTAAACACACTAAAATCATTAACTTGAGATATTTGTTCTTTGTGATTAGCAGTAACTTTTTTAATGCTTGATTACATGTATTTCCCAGCCAAAAATAAATTGTATATATACTGGCTTCTCCTCTACCTTTGTGCAGCAGTTCCTCAGAGCTATCTGAGAGACTGTCTTCTAGGCTATAGTCCTCAGTAAAATCCCCAAATAAAAGAGAAGCACTGAAACTCATTGCTTTTACCTTGTTTCCTTTTTGTTTGTTTGTTTTCAGTCAAAACATTTTTTAAGATGTAATGGGGGCATCTGCAGTAAACAGTTAAAGAAATATATATGAAATATAATTGTAGATAGAGATCGATGCCTTGAAAAATAAAAATGAGAAGAGTAATATGATGTAAAGATGAGGAGAGGCATTAGAAAGATGTGAGATAACAAGTAATATGTTCCTGGCACAGGGATCTTGAAACCTTGTAATTCTCTAATTTATAAAAACTCTGAAAGCATCTCTTGTTCTAATATTGGTCTTTGATCTCTGTTCCTGGCACAGAGTTCCTGAAGTCCTTATAATTTCCTGGGTGATAGGAGTGTGTTCCTTCTAAAGAGGTGACTCTGGATGGCTTTCTGGATGGTTTCTAGATGAGAACTTGCCACTGGAAAGACCATATCATGATTAGAAATTTGGAATTTTCAGCCCTGCCCTCCATTCTCTTGAGAAGGGAGAAGGGCTGAAAATGAAGTTAATGATTGATCATTCCTACATGATGAAACCTCCATAAAATCCCCAAAGTATAGGGTTTGGTCATCTTCCTGGTTGGTGGACATGTAGAGGTTCATGGAGAGTGGTGCCTTTGAGAGGACATGAAAACTCTCTGCCCCTTCCACATACCTTGTCCTATACCTTCCATCTGGATGTTTATCTCTGCCCTTTATCATATCCTTTAATAAGCTGGTAAACATAAGTCAGTGTTTCCCTGAGTTCTATGAGTTGCTCCAGTAAATTAATTGAACCTGAGGAGGGGGTCATGTGAACCTCCAATCTGTAGCCAAATCAAACAGAAGTTGTATGTAACCTGGAGACCTGGTACTTGAGATTGGCCTCTGAAGTAGGGTAGGGGCAGTCTTATGGGTCTGAGGCTTAACCTGTGGGAAGTGACCCTATCTCTAAGTAGACAGTGTCAGAATTGTATTAAACTGTAGGACATCTAGCTGGTATCATGGAGAATTTCTTAATGTGGGGGAAAATCCCACACATTGGTAAACAGAGTGAAGCGTTTTGTGTGAATGGTAAGAGACACACAGGAAAGAAACACATAGTAGGGAAGAACTGGAATTTTCCCTACATAGAAAAAAATGTTTTGTTTTGTTTTGTTTTCTTCTTTTACAGAAGGGATAGGCAAGGAAGACTTATCTGAAGAGGGGATGTTTGAACTCTGACTGAAAGATCAAAAGAAAACTGTAAACCAAGGAAGAGCTGGAGAATTTGAGGACTGACTGCTGACTGAATCTGCCGCTAAAGTGGGTAGAAGGAGAAAGCAAGATAAAAGCAAGCCAATAAAGCAAAACTAAACATAAAGATGTGAATTGGTATAAGCAGTGTTTTTTGCTTGCTTCTATTTTTCTGCTGTCCATGTCTAAGTACCTTCCTGTTGCAAGAGCCAAGCTAAATGGAATTATAAGACCCCTCTTAAATCCTTCTTATTGATGCTGAAAACTCAGCCTCTGTGCACCAGTGCTGCAGCAAATCTCAGAAAGAGTTTTCGGTGAAGTAGAAAAGAATAGCTTATTTTTTGCCAGGCAAAGGGGGACACATCAGGCTCCTGACCTCAAAAACTGTGTGTGTAAGGTCGGATCTTAACAAAAACGGCACCGCAAAACAAAGGAAAGCTTCAAGTGAGCTTTATTAGGGAGCGCTCCCGGGCGAGGTTCACTGGTCCGAGAGAAAGGGGCCAGAGAAGTCGCGTCCAGTACTGGATGAGGGGAATTTTTATTGGGGTAAAAGCAGAAAGCGGCTTGCAAGGGGAGGGGGTGGTTTGCTATACAGGGTAATTCCTTATTTGGTGAGGATACAGCAGGGCCAGGTATTGGTTGGTCTGTTGTGGGGCATAAGCCCATTTTCCCTTCCCGTCAGCCCCATTGTTTTCTGGGCAGGAAGTTAGAGTCTCTTGTTGATTCCCAGAACAGGTGAGGTCGTTATGTCCCAATGCCTCTCCTACCTCATACTGGTCGATGTTTTCACTTACCCCCCGGGCCTCCTTTCCCCCCCGGGCCAACGGACCTTACAGTGTGTCCTAAGCCAGGAGGATTTCGTGAGGAGTTTCACAACAATAATTCAAGGGTAGGGTTGCTGATAAGATTAGGGTGTGTGTAGGACCTGCACTCTTTAATCTGGTCTCAAGTAATCTCTTGATGAGCTTCTCTGGTTCCTTTAATCTGGCCTCAGGTAGTCTTCTCTGGAATGAAGAATGCTGACATCTTCCATTTGTTGGGGGTTTTACTTCTACAAAGAGCTTAAAGATATTGCCATGTGTATCCCTTGAGGTGGAACCAGGACACTGCTCCAAGGCTGCATTATTGTTTCTTGGCTCTTCCTCCTTTGTGTCTGCATCCCTTCCCTTCCCTGATTATACACTTTGGAACTCAGGAAAGGTCATGGAGACTGCAGTCTGTCCCCTATAAACAAGAAACGGTGGGCATGGTAAGGCTTCCATGCCCAGGAGCCCCACAGGGTCCTGCTTGGTTTTATTACTTCCACTCTTTCTCAGAATTAATTACTGAAGATAGGATTTTTTGAGCATTTTTCTGTGAATACATAAAGACACATACACACACACTGCTTTCTAAATGTTTTCAACAAACTAGATCAATATTTACATTTTGTCCTCAAACTTTTCAGCTAAAATGTCCATAAGTCTTAGAAACTAATGTATATCAGTACATCTAAGTCTATCTTAGTCCTCCTAAAGATGACATAATCTAATATATAGCCTAAATGTATTATTAAATTTAAATATTTCTCTATTGATTAGCATTAGAATTATTTTCAATATTAACTATTTAAATGATGCTGAAATTGATATTCCTGAATATATATCAGGAATATATATCAGTAGTATAGGTAAAAGCATTTCTTAAGAATAGAGTAGTAGGGGCTTCCCTGGTGGCGCAGTGGTTGAGAATCTGCCCGCTAATGCAGGGGACATGGGTTCGAGTCCTGGTCTGGGAGGATGCCACATGCCGTGAAGCAACTAGGCCCATGAACCACCACTACTGAGCCTGCGCGTCTGGAGCCTGTGCTCCGTGATAGTGAGAGGCCCACGCACCGCAATGAAGAGTGGCCCCCACTTGCCACAATTAGAGAAGGCCCTCACACAGAAACGAAGACCCAACACAGAAAAAATAAATAAATTAATAAACTCTTACCCCCAATATCTTAAAAAAAAAAAAAGAATAGAGTAGTAAAAATGAAATTTGTGGATTAAAGGAAATGTGATTTTTTGTTTGAGTAGCTACTGTCAGATATCTACCAATAAGAACTCAATTTTTATTCTTAATAATCATGGATAAGAGCACTAGTTTCTCCACAGCCTCTCTAGAATTAACTATTCTCAATCACATATATTTGACCCAACTGAAAGGGTAACTCATAGCAAATCATTATTGTTTACATTAGTATTTCTCTGATGACTAGTACAGTTGAGTCCCTTTTTTGTGCATTCATGATTATTTATGTTTTGTTTTGTCAGGGAGGAAAAAATTTCCCTCTATAGTTCTAGGTTCTTCTGGCTGGTTTAAGAATTAAATTGACATGAGACAGATTAATTGAAGAAAATCAAACACAAGTTTAATAGCATGTATATGTGATAGAGACACAGTAAAATGGAGTAACTCACCAAAATGGCTGAAACCTTCACCTTAAATACCATTGAAACAGGAAGGTCCTGTGGGGCTCCGGGTACAAATCCTTTCTGTGTCCCCTGTTTCTTGTTTGTAGGAAACAGGCTTTATTCAGCCTCCTTAAACTTCCCTGAGTTCCAAAGGGCAGGTTCAAACAGTTGGTAATCAGGAAAGGAAGGGGATGCAGAGACAAGGGAGAGGAATTCAAGAAACAATAGTTCAGCCTTGAGGAAAGGTCCTGGTTCCTCCTTTCTCCAAGGAATGTACATAACAATATCTTTGAGTTCTTCTGCAGAACTAAAGCCCCCAACCAGGTAGAGGATGGCAACTTCAAGCTGAGTACAAGATTCCTGGAGCACCGCCCTGCTACCTCACCACCAACCAATCAGAAGAAAGTCACACACCCCACAGCCTTCACACCAAATTTTGCCTATAAAACTTCTTCCCCCAAACTATCATGGAGTTTGTGGGTTATGAGCAACAGCCAACTGTTTTCCTTGCTTGGGCCTGCAATAAACCTTTCTCTGCTCCAAACTCCAACATCTTAATTTAATTGGCCTCACTGTCCGTTGGGCACATGAACTTTGTTCAGTAACGCCATCTCCAGCTAAAGACAACAGAGGATGTTGGGGTAGTGGTTTGGGACTTCAAAGGGAAGGAAAGCAATTCACATCAAGAAGAAAAAGCAAATATTTGATAAACAAATGTTTGCTGAGCCATAAAGACACAAAGGGGCCTCTGATCTCTATGTTCTGCTCAGTAACCCCCACCACACCTAGCCCATATTTGTAGATATCTCTGATTATAGCTCTATTCTGGGAAGAAGCTCTTTAGCTAAATTATTTTAGGCAGTTAGGAGACAGGTCAAAGTTTCTTCCTGAGTCTTTTGTGCCTTGAATGCTTTCAGCTTGAAATAATTCACATGCCAAAGAGACATTTAGAGATGGTAAATTTTGCTCCTCTACAGTTTCATCTTTTGCTTCTCTAAATCTTCATTTTTTTTCTTGTATGATACTTTAGTTTTTGAAAATTCACTTCAAATAACGCTTCCAGAAATGTGTTTATGGTCATAAAATTTCTGGGTTTTTGGATGTGAGAATGTTATTTTTCTCTCCCATTTGGATGCTAGTATTGTGTAGTAGAGAATTCTATGTTTAAAAACATTTTTCCTCAGAACTCAGGCAACGTTTCTCCACCGCTTTCCAGCTTTTGATACTGTTATTTTGTTTCTCATTTCATTATAGGTAATTTGAGTTCTTTTCCTTTCTGAATATTTTTTGGATGTCTTTAATGTTGATGTAGTGAAATTTCATCATGATGTATCTATCTAGATGTTTAGGAGTTTTTCATTTTTTTGTTTTGTTTTTTTTGTTTTGTATCCATAGCCACATTGTGCTCTCTTTCAGTTTGTATACTTGTGTATTTTTTCAGCTATGAGAAGTATTTTATTAAATTTTTGATTATTCTTTACATCAGACACTGGAGGATGTATTCTCTCAACTTACCTCTGAACTTTTTCCCATATAAATCATTGCTTAGACATTTTTTGCTTCATTTATGGTTTTGGTTTGATTATTTAGCTAATTTACTCTTCAATTATTTCTTTTAAGTCATTCAATTCTGCATTTTTTTCTTGTTGTCTTCATTGTAGTTGTTGTTTAAAACATCTGGTTTTTATTTTTGGTTTCCAAGTCTTTTGCTTGAATCTTTCTCATATTATTTATGCATTTTCTAATGTTTTCTATCTATTTTGTGAATTCTGTTTTCTTCAGTACTAATTATTTTACTAAATATTTGCCCACTTTGATGATATTGGTATTCTTCAAAGGTTTACTAATTCCACATTTTCTGATTCTTTCTTTGTTCCTTCCTTTGTTCCTTCCTTCCTTTTCTCTTTTCTTTCTTTCTTTCTTTCTTTCTTTCTTTCTTTCTTTCTTTCTTTCTTTCTTTTTCTTTCTTTCTTTCTTTCTATGAATCCTGCTTACCTCCATGTTCATTCTTGTTACTGACCACAAGTTCATGTGCCCAATACACAGTGAGGCCAAATTAAACAAAATGTTGCAATTTGGAGCAAAGAAAGTTTTATTGCAGTGCCAAGCAAGAAGAACAGGTGGCTTGTGCTCAGAAACTACAAACTCCGCAATGGCTTTCAGGAAAAAGTTTTTATAGTCAAAAGTTGGGGTAAGGGCACCAGGGTATGTGACACTCTTCTGATTGCTTGGTGGTGAAGTAACAGGGCAGTGATATTGGTATGTATATTCCTTGAAGAGGAACCAGGATCCTGCCCCAAGGCTGCACTATTGTTTCTTGACTATCCCTCCCATGTCTCTGCATCCCTCCCTTCCCTGGTTAGAAACTGCTTGAATCTGCCCTTTGGAACTCAGGGAAGGTCAAGGAGGCTGAATGAAGCCTATATTCTACAAGCAACAAACAGGGAACACAGAAAGGATTCGTACCCGGGAGCCCCAGAGTGTCCTGCTTGATTTCATTCTCACTGAACCCTGGGTACTTTTTGTGATTTTAGGGGGAAGAGTGAGTATTGTGCTGGTAGTTTTTCATCCAGATGTCATAAAGTCTAGTCATCAGATCCACAGAGTTAGTTCATCCTCAACTTCAACTCTCAGTCTCTTTTCAGCTTGGTGATATAACTGGTGGTGATGTGGTGAGAAAAGGATAACAGGCCTAGCTACTACATTTTAATCTTTTAAGTTAATTAATCACCTGGATGGATTAATTTGTTGAATCTGAACCCTAAACTCCTGTAAATTATATCTTCATTTATTCACTCAAGGCTATGGGTTGTTCCTTTGGTTTAGTTTCTCTGTATATCTGATCCTGTTTGTTTTCTTTTGTTTAAGGACTCCTTAATATTTCTGATCCATTGATGGCACTATTCCTATTTATGGTTTTTTTCACTCTTACCTCAATGATTTTTAGGGATGAGAGAATATAGATAAGAGCATCAGTTTATTATATCAATTTATTTTCCCCCAAAAGGTACATTTTAGTAAATAATATACAGGAAGAACTGCATATAAATCACAGGGAAAAATCACAATAAATATTCATAAAATGAAAATAACTGTATCAGCAACACCCAGGTTAAAAACAGAACCTTACCAGCATGCCAGAAGTCTCCCTGTTCCCTTTCTCTTTGACTACCCTCCCTCAAGGTAGTCCTGACTTCTAACATAACAGATTAGTTTCACTAAGTTTTTAGTTTTATATGAATGATTCATCTACAAAATCTTTGATTTTTTTGTCTTCTTGTGCTAGACATTATGCTGTGATATTTGTTGTCTTATGTAAATGTGGTGGCCACTACCATAAGGACTTATCTTACCTCCAATCCAAAATGATAACTCTACCATTATTTTTTTAATTTGTTTTTCCTTGAGAAGTAATATTGTTGATTATTATTTTTCATGTTTATTGTCTTTGGATACTATATTTTGTAAAGTATCAAATATAAGTATTTTCCCTTCTTTTCTATTGAGTTATATATTTTAAAATAATAAATTGAAGAAGTTATGTATATATTCTAGATATTTCACTTTACATATTTTGCCAGTTTCTTCACCCACTCTGTAGCTTGCCTTTCCACTCTCTTAATGTATTTTTTGATAGAAGTTCTAGTTTTAACGTGGTATTATTTATCAGGTATTGTTTTATGGGCAGTGCTTTTATGTGTTGTAGGTCATAAAGATGCTTTCATAAGCTTTCTTCTAGGATATTAATAGAGTGTGTGTGTGTGTGTGTGTGTGTGTGTGTGTGTGTTTAATGTTTTACACTTAATTGTATGTTCCATCTATGATTGATATTTTTTTATGGACTAAGGTAAGTGTCAGAACTTATTGTTTTTCCATATGACTATTCAATTGATCCAGTTCCTTTATTGAAAACATGACTCATCGACCACCATAAAGGAGACTCATCTTTTTTGTCAATTGAGGTAACTATTTTCAAATTAAAATTGAAATTTATGTTACAAAGAAAAAAATAGCTAATGAAATATTTGTTTTATTGTAAATAAGCTGTGTAAAATGCATTGCTATTTAATTCACTTAAAATTTTAAAAAGTTCTTTTTATATTTTTTTAGCATCTTTATTGGAGTATAATTGCTTTACAATGGTCTGTTAGTTTCTGCTTTATAACAAAGTGAATCAGCTATACATATACATATAAAATTCAAGTGGCCACATTAGACAAACCATATTTAACAATTTACTAGCTCATAACATCAGTCAATTAAAGACAAAAAGAGGCACCTTCAGAGGAACACTATTCACAAAACTTGTTCTAAGTGTTGTCATTAAAATTATATGCTGCAAGCTATGTAGTTTCTGAAGTTGCCAAAATAAAAGCCTTCATTGATCAGGAAAAATAATTCTTAAACACACTTATAGATATTTTGTTTAATAATGAAAGGAGTATAACTTTTATAATAAAGTGTGATTTACAAGTGTTGTTTTCTTCCTGAATTGAATTTTGTGCATAAATATTTGCTAACCACTGTGGCACAGTAAGTAGGATTTTCACATAAGGGCTTCTTTGAGTATTGAGCAACAATAATAAGATACACTTTTTTCTAGTGTTAAACATTTTTGTTGCAAGGATAGAGAGTGTTTAAGATCATAGCTTGCAAAAAGAAAAAAATAATTAAAAACAAATTAATCACAGGAATTTGAGGGTTTTATTCTGTGAGAAGTTAAGAATGTTGCTTGTTATTATCAATCCACATTTTACTGTGAGTGTGGGTTGCATTAGCATAACTTTTTTTCTTTGTGGTTTCCAAAATCATTATTTTGAATGTCTAAATTCTTTACATTAATGATTAAAGCAAATAATTGCTCATTTTAGTTTCAAGGGAGTCATTTCTCATAAATAATCAGTGTTCTTCCTTCTAAAATTTCAGCTCATTTTATCTTGCTCTTCTTAGAGTGACAATGTTGCTGAATTCATCACTTTTCTCTATTGAACTCTAATTCTGAGAAACCACACAGACACGCACACGTGGAGTTAATACCTTAGATGGGTGGATGAGGGCATAATAACATTCCTTCACCCAGGGTCCAGTTCTTGTGAGCAATGACATTCATAAACCTACAGCCCTTTCTAGGGTTGTGATGACATCCAATTGTTGCTAATCTCTCAATGATGCTTCTCCATCCATCCCTTAACCCTGCACACATTTTTTTGTTATTGTGTTTTCATCAATCTCTCTTCAGTCGCTGCATTGAGTGAATTCTGAGTTTCCTTCTGGTGCCCTGAGTGATACAACCAACACTGACAATCTCTTACCTATAGAAAATTGTGTGAAATATGTAGACACATTTTATCTTAAATAATTTTTTTAGTAATACTTTAGAATTTGCAATAATATATCTATTATAGAGGTGAGAAAACTTGCTTCCCATAGCTTGAGAGTATAGAAGCCTAAATCTTAAGCCAGTTTTACCTACCAGTAAAACTTTTCTCTAAATCAAACTTCTTATTAAGTAAAATTAACATATACAGATTTAGGAGAAAATAAACTGACTTTTGGTAAACATATAACTTAATTTACCTCCTCCTGAGCATGATAGGTGGGTTTGGACTTTAGTCCTTTACCCCAAGACTGCTTTGTAGATAAGTGTAATAATTTTTGCTCCCCACATGAGGAAAGTTCCCTCCATTCCACTTTAATCTTTCAGAGACTTTCAGTAGTTATGATCTTGTCACCGCTTTACTAGCTACATCAACAGAAACTGCTTTTTTTCATATCACAGTTTTCTCTGATAATTTTTCTATGATGCACATTCTTGGCTAATTTCTACCTCTCCATTTCTCCCTCTTTCTTTCTCTCTGTCCAGTATACAGTAGTATAAATCTCATCTAACTTAGATGGGAGCAAGACTCCCATCCCATTAGGATGGGAGATCATTCACTTATGACTGATGATAACATGTCATAAAGAATATTTAGGTTGATGTGCTGTGACCTTCCTTTGATTATTCAGAGCTGTTCCTTTAATAACTCCAGCAAGACTTGTCAAAACACACTGCAGATACAGCCGTCTAACTCCTGCACTATCTCCTGATCCTACATTAAGCAGAAATTCTTTATTTAAGTTAATTGTCCATAAAGTCCCTGAACACATTTGATCATAAAATCTATAGTCACTGACACAGAACAGAACTGCAGATGTTTTTTACCAGGAGGTGGGGATCACTGGGGGCCATCTCAAGGGCTGCCTACAACATTAGTCATTTCTTTTTTCTTTTTTTCTTTATTCTTACAATGAAAGAATAGATGGAAGGAAGAGAGGAAATAGGGGGAAATCTATCATTTATTGTGTTCATATTATGTCTAGGAATTTTAACATACATTAAACCCCTTGATGATTTAGAGTACAATGAGACTCAGAAAAAATTAATTTTCCCAAGGTCATTCAGCTGGTTGATGAAGGACTTATACTCAAAACATCTCAAAATCAGATGTTTTGGGTTAAAATCTCTATGCTATATAAGATGGATAACCAACAAGGACCTACTGTATAGCACAGAGAACTCTACTCAATATTCTGTGATAACCTACTTGAGAAAAGAATCTAAAAAAGAATTAATACATGCATATGTGTAACTAGATCACTTTGCTGTACATCTGAAACTAACACAATATTGTAAGTCAACTATAATCCAATAAAATTTTTAAAAAAGAATAAGAGCAAAAAACATAAAAAAATAAAACTCTAATGCATTTTTTTAATGTAAGAGATAAAAATTCTCAAGTGTCCACATTAATGAAGTCTGATTACTAAGATTAGCAGATCAAAACAGTGCAATTTTCTATAGAATATTATAGGGATGAATAACATAATTTTAACCTAATATTCCAGTAGAAAAGTAAAGGAAATCATTGAAATCATTGTTTTTGATAGGCCATTTTTCTGAAATATTTATCTCTAAGTAATAGCTAAAAATCTATATCAAAGTTTTTTTTTTTTTTTAACATCTTTATTGGGGTACAATTGCTCCACAATGGTGTGTTAGTTTCTGCTCTACAACAAAGTGAATCAGCTATACACATACACATGTTCCCATATCTCTTCCCTCTTGCGTCTCCCTCCATCCCACCCTCCCCATCCCACCTCTCCAGGCCGTCACAAAGCACCGAGCCAACATCCCTGTGCCATGCGGCTGCTTCCCACTAGCTATCTACCTTACCACGTATGTTAGTGTGTATATGTCCATGACTCTCTCTCACCCTGTCATGGCTCACCCTTCCCCCTCCCCATAACCTCAAGTCCGTTCTCTAGGAGGTCTGCGTCTTTATTCCTGCCTTACCCCTAGGTTCTTCATGACATTTTTTTTTCTTAAATTCCATATATATGTGTTAGCATACGGTATTTGTCTTTTTCTTTCTGACTTACTTCACTCTGTATGACAGACTCTAGGTCTATCCACCTCATTACAAATAGCTCAATTTCGTTGCTTTTTATGGCTGAGTAATATTCCATTGTATATATGTGCCACATCTTCTTTATCCATTCATCCGATGATGGGCACTTAGGTTGTTTCCATCTCTGGGCTATTGTAAATAGAGCTGCAATGAACATTTTGGTACATGACTCTTTTTGAATTTCGGTTTTCTCAGGGTATATGCCAGTAGTGGGATTGCTGGGTCATATGGTAGTTCTATTTGTAGTTTTTTAAGGAACCTCCATACTGTTCTCCACAGTGGCTGAACGAATTCACATTCCCACCAGCAGTGCAAGAGTGTTCCCTTTTCTCCACATGCTCTCCAGCATTTATTGTTTCTAGATTTTTTGATGATGGCCATTCTGACTGGTGTGAGATGATATCTCATTGTAGTTTTGATTTGCATTTCTCTAATGATTAATGATGTTGAGCATTCTTTCATGTGTTTGTTGGCAGTCTGTATATCTTCTTTGGAGAAATGTCTATTTAGATCTTCTGCCCATTTTTGGATTGGGTTTTTTGTTTTCTTCTTATTGAGCTGCATGAGCTGCTTGTAAATTTTGGAGATTAATCCTTTGTCGGTTGCTTCATTTGCAAATATTTTCTCCCATTCTGAGGGTTGTCTTTTGGTCTTGTTTATGGTTTCCTTTGCTGTACAAAAGCTTTGAAGTTTCATTAGGTCCCATTTGTTTATTTTTGTTTTTATTTCCATTACTCTAGGAGGTGGGTCAGAAAGGATCTTGCTGTGATTTATGTCATAGAGTGTTCTGCCTATGTTTTCCTCTAAGAGTTTGATAGTTTCTGGCCTTACATTTAGGTCTTTAATCCATTTTGAGCTTATTTTTCTGTGTGGTGTTAGGGAGTGATCTAATCTCATACTTTTACATGTACCTGTCCAGTTTTCCCAGCACCACTTATTGAAGAGGCTGTCCTTTCTCCACTGTACATTCCTGCCACCTTTATCAAAGATAAGGTGTCCATATGTGCATGGGTTTATCTCTGGGCTTTCTATCCTGTTCCATTGATCTATCTTTCTGTTTTTGTGCCAGTACCATACCGTATTGATTACTGTAGCTTTGTAGTATAGTCTGAAGTCAGGGAGCTTCATTCCTCCAGTTCCTTCTTTCGTTCTCAAGATTGCTTTGGCTATTCGGGGTCTTTTGTGTTTCCATACAAATTGCGAAATTTTTTGTTCTAGTTCTGTGAAAAATTCCAGTGGTAGTTTGATAGGGATTGCATTGAATCTATAGATTGCTTTGGGTAGTAGAGTCATTTTTGCAATGTTGATTCTTCCAATCCAAGAACATGGTATATCTCTCCATCTATTTGTATCATCTTTAATTTCTTTCATCAGTGTCTTATAATTTTCTGCATACAGGTCTTTTGTCTCCTTAGGTAGGTTTATGCCTAGATATTTTATTCTTTTTGTTGCAATGGTAAATGGGAGTGTTTTCTTGATTTCACTTTCAGATTTTTCATCATTAGTATATAGGAATGCCAGAGATTTCTGTGCATTAATTTTGTATCCTGCCACTTTACCAAATTCATTGATTAGCTCTAGTAGTTTTCTGGTAGCATCTTTAGGGTTCTCTATGTATAAGATCATGTCATCTGCAAACAGTGACAGCTTTACTTCTTCTTTTCCGATTTGGATTCCTTTTATTTCCTTTTCTTCTCTGATTGCTGTGGCTAAAACTTCCAAAACTATGTTGAATAAGAGTGGTGAGAGTGGGCAACCTTGTCTTGTTCCTGATCTTAGTGGAAATGCTTTCAGTTTTTCACCATTGAGGATGATGTTTGCTGTGGGCTTGTCATATATGGCCTTTATTATGTTGAGGAAAGTTCCCTCTATGCCTACTTTCTGCAGGGTTTTTATCATAAATGGGTGTTGAATTTTGTCAAAAGCTTTCTCTGCATCTATTGAGATGATCATATGTTTTTTCTCCTTCAATTTGTTAATATGGTTTATCACATTGATAGATTTGTGTATATTGAAGAATCCTTGCATTCCTGGAATAAACCCCACTTGATCATGGTGTATGATCCTTTTAATGTGCTTTTGGATTCTGTTTGCTAGTATTTTGTTGAGGATTTTTGCATCTATGTTCATCAGTGATATTGGCCTGTAGTTTTCTTTCTTTGTGACATCCTTGTCTGGTTTTGGTATCAAGGTGATGGTGGCCTCATAGAAGGAGTTTGGGAGTGTTCCTCCCTCTGCTATATTTTGGAAGAGTTTGAGAAGGGTAGGTGATAGCTCTTCTCTAAATGTTTGATAGAATTCGCCTGTGAAGCCATCTGGTCCTGGGCTTTTGTTTGTTGGAAGATTTTTAATCACAGTTTCAATTTCAGTGCTTGTGATTGGTCTGTTCATATTTTCTATTTCTTCCTGATTCAGTCTTGGCAGGTTGTGCATTTCTAAGAATTTGTCCATTTCTTCCAGATTGTCCATTTATTGGCATAGAGTTGCTTGTAGTAATCTCTCATGATCTCTTTTATTTCTGCAGTGTCAGTTGTTACCTCTCCTTTTTCATTTCTAATTCTATTGATTTCAGTCTTCTCCCTTTTTTTCTTGATGAGTCTGGCTAGTGGTTTATCTATTTTGTTTATCTTCTCAAAGAACCAGCTTTTAGTTTTATTGATCTTTGCTATTGTTTCCTTCATTTCTTTTTCATTTATTTCTGATCTGATTTTTATGATTTCTTTCCTTCTGCTAGCTTTGGGTTTTTTTTGTTCTTCTTTCTCTAATTGCTTGAGGTGCAATGTTAGGTTGTTTATTCGAGATGTTTCCTGCTTCTTAAGGTGGGCTTGTATTGCTATAAACTTCCCCCTTAGAACTGCTTTTGCTGCATCCCACAGGTTTTGGGTCGTTGTGTCTCCATTGTCATTTGTTTCTAGGTATTTTTTGATTTCCTCTTTGATTTCTTCAGTGATCACTTCATTATTAAGTAGTGTATTGTTTAGCCTCCATGTGTTTGTATTTTTTACAGATCTTTTCCTATAATTAATATCTAGTCTCATGGCGTGGTGGTCAGAAAAGATACTTGATACAATTTCAATTTTCTTAAATTTACCAAGGCTTGATTTGTGACCTAAGATATGATCTGTCCTGGAGAATGTTCCATGAGCATTTGAGAAAAATGTGTATTCTGTTGTTTTTGGTTGGAGTGTCCTATAAATATCAATTGAGTCCATCTTGTTTAATGTATCTTTAAAGCTTGTGTTTCCTTATTGATAATCATTTTGGATGATCTGTCCATTGGTGAAAATGGGGTGTTAAAGTCCCCTACTATGAATGTGTTACTGTCGATTTCCCCTTTTATGGCTGTTAGTATTTGCCTTATGTATTGAGGTGCTCCTATGTTGGGTGCATAAATATTTACAATTGTTATATCTTCTTCTTGGATCGATCCCTTGATCATTATGTAGTGTCCTTCTTTGTCTCTTCTAATAGTCCTTATTTTAAAGTCTATTTTGTCTGATATGAGAATTGCTACTCCAGCTTTCTTTTGGTTTCCATTTGCATGGAATATCTTTTTCCATCCCCTTACTTTCAGTCTGTATGTGTCTCTAGGTCTGAAGTGGGTCTCTTGTAGACAGCATATATAAGGGTCTTGTTTTTGTATCCATTCAGCTAATCTGTGTCTTTTGGTGGGAGCATTTAGTCCATTTACATTTAAGGTAATTATCGATATGTATGTTCCTATTCCCATTTTCTAAATTGTTTTGGGTTTGTTACTATAGGTCTTTTCCTTCTCTTGAGTTTCTTGCATAGAGAAGATCCTTTAGCATTTGTTGTAAAGCTGGTTTGGTGGTGCTGAACTGTCTCAGCTTTTGCTTGTCTGTAAAGGTTTCAATTTCTCCATCAAATCTGAATGAGATCCTTGCTGGATAGAGTAGTCTTGGTTGCAGGTTTTTCTCCTTCATCACTTTCAGTATGTCCTGCCACTCCCTTCTGGCTTGTAGGGTTTCTGCTGAGAGATCAGCTGTTAACCTTATGGGGATTCCCTTATGTGTTATTTGTTGTTTTTCCCTTGCTGCTTTTAATATGCTTTCTTTGTATTTAATTTTTGACAGTTTAATTAATATGTGTCTTGGCGTATTTCTCCTTGGATTTATCCTGTATGGGACTCTCTGTGCTTCCTGGCCTTGATTAACTATTTCCTTTCCCATATTAGGGAGGTTTTCAACTATAATCTCTTCAAATATTTTCTCAGTCCCTTTCTTTTTCTCTTCTTCTTCTGGATCCCCTATAATTCGAATGTTGGTGCATTTAATGTTGTCCCAGAGGTCTCTGAGACTGTCCTCAGTTCTTTTCATTCTTTTTTCTTTATTCTGCTCTGCAGTAGTTATTTCCACTATTTTATCTTCCAGGTCACTTATCCGTTCTTCTGCCTCAGTTATTCTGCTATTGATCCCATCTAGAGTACTTTTAATTTCATTTATTGTGTTGTTCATCATTGCTTGTTTCATCTTTAGTTCTTCTAGGTCCTTGTTAACTGATTCTTGCATTTTGTCCGTTCTATCTCCAAGATTTTGGATCAACCTTACTATCATTATTCTGAATTCTTTTTCAGGTAGACTGCCTATTTCCTCTTCATTTGTTAGGTCTGGTGCATTTTTATCTTGCTCCTTTATCTGCTGTGTGTTTTTCTGTCTTCTCATTTTGCTTATCTTACTGTGTTTGGGGTCTCCTTTTTGCAGGCTGCAGGTTCGTAGTTCCTCCTGTTTTTGATGTCTGTCTCCAGTGGCTAAGGTTGGTTCAGTGGGTTGTGTAGGCTTCCTGGTGGAGGGGACTAGTGCCTGTGTTGTGGTGGATGAGGCTGGATCTTGTCTCTCTGGTGGGCAGTTTCACATCTGGTGGTGTGTTTTGGGGTGTCTGTGGCCTTATTATGATTTTAGGCAGCCTCTCTGCTAATGGATGGGGTTGTGTTCCTGTTTTGCTAGTTGTTTGGCATAGGTTTTCCAGCACTGTGGCTTGCTGGTCGTTGAGTGAATCTGGGTGCTGGTGTTAAGATGGAGGTCTCTGGGAGATTTTCACCGTTTGATATTATGTGGAGCTGGGAGGTCTCTTGTTGACCAGTGTCCTGAAGTTGGCTCTCCTACCTCAGAGGCAGTGCCCTGCCTCCTGGCTGGAGCATCAAGAGCTTTTCATCCACACGGCTCAGTATAAAAGGGAGAAAAATTAGAGAGAATTAGTAGAAGTATGAGGAAAGAAAGAAGGAAAGGAGGGTAGGAAGGAAGGAAGAAAGAAAGCAGCAAAGAAGGAAAGAAGGCAAGAAGGAAAGAAAGGAGGGAGGGAGGGAGGGAGGAAGGAGGGAAAGAAGGAAAAAAGACAGAAAGAAAGAAGATACAGTAAAAATAAAATAAAGTATAATAAAGTTATTGAATTAAAAAATACTTATTTAGAAAAAAAAAGGGACGGATAGAACCTTAGGACAAATGTTGGAAGCAAAGCTATACAGACAAAATCTTACACAGAAGCATACACATACACCCTCACAAAAAGAGGTAAAGGGGGAAAAATCATAAATCTTGCTCTCAGAGACCACCTCCTCAAGTTAGGGTGATTTGTTGTCTAAAGGAGGGAAGGAAGGAAGGAAAGAAAGAAAGAAAGAAAGAATGATGGTAAAGTATAATAAAGTTATTAAAATTAAAATTAATTATTAAGAAAAAAATTAAAAAAAAAAAACATGGGCGGATAGAACCCTAGGACAAATGGTGGAAGAAAGACTGTACAGACAAGATCTCACACAGAAACATACACATACACATTCACAAAAAGAGGAAAAGCGAAAAAAATCATAGATCTTGCTCCTAAAGTCCACCTCCTTAATTTGGGTTGATTGGTTGTCTATTCAGGTATTCCACAGATGCAGGGTATATCAAGTTGATTGTGGAGCTTTAATCCGCTGCTTCTGAGGCTGCTGGGAGAGAATTCCCTTTCTCTTCTTTGTTCTCACAGCTCACAGGGGCTCAGCTTTGGATTTGGCCCTGCCACTGCGTGTAGGTCGCTGGAGGGCGTCTGTTTTTTGCTCAGACAGGATGGGGTTAAAGGAGCCGCTGATTCGGGGGCTCTGGTGCACTCAGGCCGGGGGGAAGGGAGGGGCACTGCGTGCGGGGTGGGCCTATGGTGGCAGAGGCCGGAGTGACGTTGCACCAGCCTGAGGCCCGCTGTGCGTTCTCCTGGGGAAGTTGTCCCTGGATCCCGGGAACCTGGCAGTGGCGGGCTGCACAGGTTCCGCGGAAGAGGGGTGTGGAGAGTGACCTGTGCTCGCACACAGGCCCCTTGGTGGCGGCAGCAGCAGCCTTAGCGTCTCCCGCCCGTCTCTGGGGTCCGTGCTTTTAGCCGCGGCTCACGCCCGTCTCTGGAGCTCCTTTAAGCAGCGCTCTTAAACCCCTCTCCTCACGCCCCAGGAAACAAAGAGGGAAGGAAAAGTCTCCTGCCTCTTCTGCAGGTGCAGGCTTTTCCCCGGACTCCCTCCCGGCTAGCCGTGGTTCACTAACCCCTTCAGGCTATGTTCAAGCTGCCAACCCCAGTCCTCTCCCTGCGCTCAGACCAAAACTGAAACCCAATTTTCTTAAATATACCAAGGTTTGATTTGTGACCCAAGATATGATCTATGCTGGATAATGTTCCATGAGCACTTGAGAAGAAAGTGTATTCTGTTGTTTTTGGATGGAATGTCCTATAACTATCAATTAAGTTCATCTTGTTTAATGTGTCATTTAAAGCTTGGGTTTCCTTATTTATTTTTACTTTGGATGATCTGTCCATTGGTGAAAGTGAGATGTTAAAGTCCCCTACTATGATTGTGTTACTGTCGATTTCCTCTTTTATGGTTGTTAGCATTTTCCATATGTATTGAGGTGCTCCTAGGTTGGTTGCATAAATATTTACAATTGATATATCTTCTTCTTGGATTGATCCCTTTATCATTATGTAGTTTCTTTCTTTGTCTCTTGTAATAGTCTTTATTTTATAGTCTATTTTGTCTGATATGAAAATTGCTACTCCAGCTTTCTTTTGATTTCCATTTGCATGGAATATCTTTTTCCATCCCCTCACTTTCAGTCTGTATGTGTCCCTAGGTCTGAAGTGGGTCTCTTGTAGACAGCATAGAGATGTGTCTTGTTTTTTTTATCCATTCAGCCAGTCTGTCTTTTGTTTGGATTATTTAATCTATTTACATTTAAGGTAGTTATTGATATATATGTTCCTATTACCATTTTCTTAATTGTTTTGGGGTGTTTTTGTAGGTGTTCTCCTTCTCTTGTGTTTTCTGCCTAGAGAAATTCTTTTAACATTTGTTCTAAAGCTGGGTTGGTAGTGCTGAATTCTGTTAGCTTTTGCTTGTCTGTAAAGGTTTTGATTTCTCTGTCGAATCTGAAAGAGATCCTTGCTGGGTAGAATAATCTTGGTTGTAGGTTTATTCCTTTCATCACTTTAAATATGTCCTGCCAGTCTCTTGTGGCGTGCAGAGTTTCCGCTTGAAGATCAGCTGTTAACCTTAGAGGGATTCATTGTATGATTTTTGTCATTTTTCCTTTGCTGCTTTTAATATTTTTTCTTTGTATTTAATTTTTGATAGTGTCATTAATATGTGTCTTGCCATGTTCTCCTTGGATTTATCCTGTATGGGACTCTGTGCTTCCTGGACTTGATTGACTATTTCCTTTCCCATATTAGGGTAATTTTCAACTATAATCTCTTCAAGTATTTTCTCAGTCCCTTTTTTTTTTTTCTTCTTCTGAGACCTTTATAATTCGAATGTTGGTGTATTTAATGTTGTCCCAGAGGTCTCTGAGCATGTTCTCAATTCTTCTCATTCTTTTTTCTTTATTCTGCTCTGCAGTAGTTATTTCCACTATGTTATCTTCCAGATCACTTATCCGTTCTTCTTCCTCAGTTATTCTGCTATTGATACCTTCTAGAGAATTTTTAATTTCATTTATTGTGTTGTTCATCATTGTTTGTTTCTCTTTAGTTCTTCCAGGTCCTTCTTAAACGTTTCTAGTATTTTCCCCTTTTTATTTCCAAGATTTTGTATCATCTTTACTACCATTACTCTGAATTCTTTTTCAGGTAGACTGCCTATTTCCTCTTCATTTGTTAGGTCTGATGGGTTTTTGTCTTGCTCCTTCATCTGCTGTGTGTTTCTCTGTCTTCTTATTTTGTTTAACTTACTGTGTTTGGGGTCTCCTTTTCACAGGCTGCAGGTTCGTAATTCCCATTGTTTTTGGTGTCTGCCCCCAGTTGCTAAGGTTTTTTCAGTGTGTTGTGTAATCTTTCTGGTGGAGGGGACTCGTGCCTGTGTTCTGGTGAATGATTCTGGATCTTGTCTTTCTGATGGAGAGGACCACATCAGGTGGTGTGTTTTGGGGTGTCTGTGACCTTATTATGATTTTAGGCAGCCTTTCTGCTAATGGGAGGGTTGTGTTCCTGTCTTGTTAGCTGTTTGTCATAGGGTGTCCAACACTGTAGCTTGCTGGTCGTTGAATGGAGCTGGGTCTTAGCAATGAGATAATCTCTGGGCAAGGTTTTGCTCTTTGATATTACATGGATCTGGGAGGACTCTGGTGGACCGATGTCCTGAACTTCATTTTCCATTTCAGAGGCACAGACCTGACATGCAGCCAGAGCACCAAGACCCTGGCAGCCACATGGCTGAGAAGAAAATGGTGAAAAAAGGAATGAAAGAAAGAAACAATAAAATAAAATTATTAAAATAAAATTATATTAAAAATTAAGAAAATTTAAAAAGTAATTTAAGAAAAAGAAGAGAGAAAGAAGAAAGCAACCAAACCAAAGAACAAATCCATCCATGATAGTAAGCACTGAAAACTATACTAAAAAAAAAAAAAAAAAGATGGACAGAGAGAACCCTAGGACAAATAGTAAAACAAATGTATACAGACAAAATCACACAAAGAGGCATACAGATACACACTCACAAAAAGAGAAAAAGGAAAAAATATATATCTATATATTAGAAAAAAAGAGAGCAACCAAATCAATAAACAAATTTAGCAATGATAATAAACTCTAAATACTAAACTAAGATAAACATACAAGCAGAAACAAATTAGATGCAGAAAGCTAACCCTAATTCTACAGTTGCTCCCAAAGTCCACCTCAATTTTGGGATGATTCATTTTCTATTCAGGTATTCCGGAGATGCAAGTTACATCAAGTTGTTTGTGGAGATTTAATCCATTGCTCATGAGGCTTCTGGGAGAAATTGCCTTTCTTCTTTGTTCACACAGCTTTGATTCAGGTTTTGAGTTCAGGTTTTGATTTGGGTTTCAGGTTTTGATTTGGCCCTGCCTCTGTTTGTAGGTCACTGTAGGGTGACTGTTCCCCACCCAGACAGGACAGGGTTAAAGCAGCAGCTGATTAGGGGGCTCTGTCTCACTGAGGCCTGGGAGAGTGAGGGTTATGTAATTCAGGACAAGCCTGCGGTGGCAGAGTCCAGCATGATGCTGCAACAGCCTGAGGTGCTCCATGTGTTCTCCTGGGAAGTTGTCCCTGGATCATGGGGTCCTGGCAGTAGCAGGCTCCACAGGCTCCCAGAAGGTGAGGTGTGGATAGTGACCTGTGCTTGCACACAGGCTTCTTGGTGGCTGTGGCAGGAGACTTAGCGTTTCATGCCCGTCTCTGGTGTCCACACTGGTAGCCGCATGTCTCTGGAGCTTGTTTAGGTGGTGTTCTGAATCCCCTTTCCTCACGCACCCTGAAACAATGGTCTCTTGCCTCTTAGGCAATTCCAGACTTTTTCTCAGACTCCCTCCTGGCTAGCTGTAGCACAGTAGCCCTACAGAATGTGTTCATGCAGCCACCCACAGTCCTCTCCCTGTGGTCTGACCTCCAAAGTCCGAGCCTCAATTCTCAGCCACCATTCGCCCTGGTGGGTGAGGAGACAAGCCTCTCAGGCTAGTGAATGCTGGTTGGCACTAATCCTCTGTGCAGGAATCTTTCCACTTTGCCCTCTGTGCCCCTGTTGCTGTGTCCTCCTCTGTGGCTCTGAAGCTTCGCCCCTGCCCACCACCCATCTCTGCCAGTGAAGGGGCTTCCTAGTGTGTGGAAAATTTTCCTCCTTCAGAGTTCCTTCCCAGAGGTGCAGGTCCTGTCCTTATTCTTTTGTCTCTGTTTTTTCTTTTTTTCTTTTCCCCTATCCAGGTACATAAGGAGTTTCTTTCCTTTTGGGAAGTCTGAGATCTTCTGCCAGTGTTCAGTAGGTGTTCCATAGGAGTTGTTCCACATGTAGATGTAATTTTGTTGTATTTGTGGGGAGGAAGGTGATCTCAATGTCTTACTCCTCTGCCATCTTGAAGTTCTCCTACCCAACATTTTTAATGCCTAAAGAGTGATCTCTTGTTTTTTCTCCTAACTTGAACTTAAGTTTCTTCATTCTGAACTTTAAGTCCAAGTAAGGTAATTATTCTTCTTGATAGAAAAGTCAGAAACAGACTGGGAGCTAAAAATTGTGTGGTCTTACTTACTTTTAACACCACACCATCTGTTTCAAGCAGCCCAACTATGTCTGTCTTATTTTTTGTTTTGTTTTGTATTTTAGCATAACTTTTAAGAATAAAAAGCCAAGTTTAGTTTTGTTTATAATTTTTGCAACTTATGTGGGGCTCCATTTAGCTATATTTATACTCATCAAATGTATATTCTTCCTTTCATCAGTTTCATTCATTTCTGTAATGACGTTCCTAATCAACATATTCTGATACTTAAAAAAATTGCTAATACTGCAGCACGTATAATATAAATTCAAAGTACTCTTACTTGGCCCACTCCTAACATTTCCTCAAAGGTAACCAAGGTTGACATTTTATTGCCTGTTCATTTTGACATTTCTCTTTGTACATTTTATGAATTATACATACATACACATATATAAAATATATATGTATTCATATATACACACATATTAATATATACATGATTGAATAAAATATATAGACCTGTACATGAAATATGCACTTTACAGATAAATATAGACAGTGTACAAATGTCTATGTATTTTATGCATGCCTGTATATATATATTTTTTCAGCAACCTGGCTCTAATACTTTTCAGTATATCATAAACTTTTTTTTCCATTTTTGTTAAGATTTTTCTCATTTTTTAAAGCTGTATCTCTATAATCATTGTACCATAATTTACTTAAACATGTTCTAATCAAATTGTTATCAGTTTTTAATTGTGCCTTTTAAAATAACAACTGTTAGATATTCTTGTGCATAAGGAAGTTGTGTCGTCAGAAGTCCAAGAGATGAGGAAAGAATGGAGAGAACCTCCACAAGCACTCCAGCTCACACTGAAGACCAAACAATGGCCACTACCACTTGGAGATGAGAAGGAAAACCAAGAGAGATCTCCAGAGGCACAGACACCAAGGACCTGCTGACATCTTAGGGCAAAAAAAGAGAACTGAGAGAAACTCCACAAGTACTTAGAACCTTACACTGAGCACCAGTCAGCAGCCATCTGTTGCTGACAATTGAGGAGGAAACTGGAGGAGACTCCCATGAGGCACTAATGAATGGGGTAGGCTGATGGCTGAGATCAGGACAGGATAACAGATATAAACTATCCTGGTGATCAAAGTCTAAGCCCTGCTAAAGAATTGATTCTGATTCTACCTTCAATAATATGGAACTTCTGGTGACTCTACCATAAGCATCAATATCCCAAGCCTTGTTCAGTCACAGACTAGATTGAAATAATTCCCTTATTCATTGCCTAACAGAAGAAGAGGTGTATTCTTTTGGGAAGTAAATATGATTTACCTTAGCCTTTATTGCTCTTTTATACACAATAGCTGACATTGGATCAAAGATTATGAGATATAAGAAAATGTGACACATTATCAAGAGAGGAAATAGACAATAAAACCAGATCCAGATGTGATCCCGATATTTCAATTATCAGACAAATACACTGTAATAGCTATGATCTAGAAATTCTACTGATATTTATCCAAGGGAACTAAAAGTATATGTGCATGAAAGGAAAAAGAATTACATGTGGATGTTTATAAATACCCAAACCTACAAATTATCATATATCCATGCAATAGAATATTACTCAGCAATAAAATAGAAAGAACTACTGATACATGTAATATCATATCCTCAACAAAAGGAGCCATACATAAAAAAAAAAACTGTGTGATTCCATTTACATGAAATTCTAAAATTTTCAAAAAAATCTACAGTGACAGGAAGTAGATCAGTGATTGCTTGGAGATTGGGATTGGGAAAATGAATGACTATAGAAGAGCATGAAGACCCTTTCTGGGGTAATGTAGTTTATATTTTGATTATAATACTAGTTCCATGAGTATATGTATTTGTCAAAATACATAGAATGGTACAAATAAAATACACTTATTGTACATTAAATATATTAAATATATAAATTAAAAATACTTTTTGTAAAATAAATAGGCCAGGCATATACATGGAGAGAATATTATCAACACATACAGCAGGCAAAGATTATGTGTCCAGCACATATAAATAACTCTTCCAAATTAAAATGACAGAAAAACAAAAAAGTATACAAAATATTTGGATAGCCACTTCAAAAAATAAGGTATGCAAATAGCTAATACACTAGTGAAAAAAGAGTAATGAAAAATGAATAATTATTACTCATCAGGGAAATGAAAATTAAAACAGGGAGATACCACTATATGTTTATTAAAATAGACAAGAAAAATGTCATCACCAATCAAGGAGAGAGTGTCAACACCAAATGTTGGAGAAGTTGTAGAACAACCAGAACTCTTATACACTACTAATACGATTGTAAAATGGTACAACTAGTTTGAAAAACTGTTCAGCAGTTTCTTAAAAGTTATACATGGATCTTCCCCTGACCCAGGTATTCCATTCTTTGATATTGTTCCAAGAGAGAAAAAACACGTTTGTAAAAACCTATAAACAATTGTTCATAGCAGCTTTATTTATGAGCACCCAAATCTGAAAGTAACCTAGGAGTCCATCAACAAGAGAATGTTAAACACACAATAGTCAGTAATATGAAGGAAAATAAATAATTTATACACATATAGAAAAGGTGAATCTCAAAAACATCTTGCTAAGTGAAGAATCCAGGAACAAAAGAATAGTGCCTCCATTCATATAAAGTTTAAAATAGGCAAAACAAACCCTTGGTGTTGGAAATCAGATCAGTGGTTGCTTAGAAAATGGGAGAATAGTGCTGATTGTCAGAAGGTATAAAGAATAATGGAAATATTATATTCTTGATTGTGGTATGGGATAGATTTTTTTTATGTGTTTGTGAAGCTGATTTAATTATACACTTAATATCTCTGTCTTTTGTATTTTTTTATGAGATGGTCATTTGGGTGCAGCCACAAGATGATATAGAAGTGAGGCTCAGGAATAAAGGACACTTAATTTACCCACAAGTACTAGACATGAGAGGTATGAAACACTTCCTGGGGCCAAGAGGAAAGACACCAGAGTGGTCAGGAGGCAGAAGACAAGACCAAGGTGATGGTTTAGGCCATGGCCCTTATTGGGGTTTTTGTGGGAAAGGCATGGCAAGGCAGGGTGACCCATTTAGAATTAGTTAGTATGGGACTATAGAGATGGCCCCTAGTTGCCTGACACCTGTCTCTTGGATGGCTAATGCAGAGGAATATTGTCTCATGTGGTGTACAGGCCAGCTAGAGGAGGTTTGTCCTTTATTGATTGATTTCTGTATCAAAGACAGGTCCCTGGCTGGCACATTTGCTGGCTCTAAGAATTGGCTAATCCCCAGAGGGTCAGTCTTTCTCCACCCAGAAATGCTTTTAAGATATAAAAACATCACAATATACTATGCTATATGTACTATATACATATATATATATATATATATATATATATATATATATATATATATATATATATATATATATATACACACACACACAATGCATTTTTATATGTAAATTATATTTTGTTTTTAAAATACTTGGGGTCTTATATAAATTTTTGGGCAGTATTTCCAGGTGTTAAACTGTCTCTGAAAAGTGAATGATTAGCTTATGTTTTGCACTTCATCTGTCTAAAATGTGCATGTGTATGTTTCTGTGTGTGCTTTTATGTGTGTGTATGTGATTGTTGCCTTCTATATAGTAATATTGGCAAGCCCATGGGAAATGAAAAAAAAACATTTTCCATCATGATATATTTTGTCAAGACATGATTCCCAAAATTGAATTTTATTATTCTTTACAATTCATATAACCAAATTCTATAGTTAAATTATCATTTAGGTTTTAATGTCACAGACTTCTCATTTGATATGACTTGATACAGACTACTGATTACTTATTACAGATCATGTCCAAATACTGATACATTCTCTCACATATTCATAGATACCATAGCATGAACAGAAATAGAAAGCCCTAATTCTCTTTTATTAAGCAAATACTTTTTTAAATAACTAAAATTCATTTTGTATATGCCTAGAAAAAATCCTGGGTGATATAAAAGTGATTTTTTTCTTACCTGAGTGTTCTGATTTTTTTATAAGCATGCCGAACTTTTGTAATTAGAAAATCTACAATAAATGTTATTTTAAAAATCTATCTAAAAAGTATGTATTCTTTCAAATTGTTCAATAGGAGCAGAATCGGTCAAGGCACGGGGAAATTTTGTATGAGCAGGAGAAGCTACTCCAGGGTGACCTCTTGACTACAGGAGAAACAATCACTGACCAGCATAGGTTCCAAACAGTACTCCCCCCACCTTATGATTCACAAATTGGGAAGAAAGAACACTGGAACAGCCCATATGGAAAGGTTTTGTTCCAAAGAACAGTTTCTGCGCTGTTATACTCATTGCTTCAGAGACCTAAAAAAATCTCCAAGCCTATGGTTTACCTTGGACCCCATGCCTGGCATAATATAACAATTACCATGTAAAGGCACAATTTTTTAGTCTAAATATGATGAACTGGATTGGATATTATGAAATTATTAGAAATCATTTTGCCTAGACTAGATGAAAGGCTAAATTTTATAGTTAAATACAATTTTGAGGAGAAAAAGTAAGTTTAGCAGGCCCATCAGCCTTTTTCCCTTAATCTTTTCCCTGTAGATTTTCCCACTCCATGAGAAGAGGAGTCTGGGAAAGAGGAATCTAAGTAAGAAGGGGAATCTTATCAAAGGAGCAAAAAGTAAATGGAGTTTTTTAAAATCTATTCTGGCCCTCTTTTTGGCCTGAGGGTATCAGTGTAAAACATGGCTGAAAACTACTGCCACAGGCAACTAGTTTGCAATTCAACAGACATCATTATTACCTTATATGCTGCTTTAAACTCTTCTTCAAATGATCAGAATAAATATTATATGTTGAGAACTAAGTTTTTAAGTGTGAAGGGAGAGAAAACTAATATTTATTGGGCTCTTCTATATCCTAGAAACTATACTAAGTGATTTGGACTCATTATATTATTTACTACTAACACTCCACTCTGGAGAAAAATTGATATGTTTCCTTCCTCACCCTGTCAGACTAAGATAGCTTTTTGGTAATGAGTGTGAAAATCATGGAGATATGTGTTGGACTACTGGACAAGTTTATTGACACTTCATGGTAGCATTTTAATTTGCCCAAAGTGTTAAGTCATGGACATATGATAGATATCAATGAGAAATTCTACATGTCCTGAGTAGACATCCCAGGAGTACAAACTATCAAGAAATTAGAAATTAGCAAAATATTTAGTTGTTTTTGAGGTAACTATTTACCACCAGGTAAATCTCCTTGCCCTGATAACTGTCTTAGTGGCAGAGGTTAAAATGTTCTTACTTTCTTGAGCAGGAGCAGCAGTGGGAAGGGATAATCTCCACTTCACCAAGTACCAGTGTCACGCAACCATCTCTACTGCTTCTGAATGAAGGTCACTAGTATATTATTATCTTCTCCAAACTTGTACTCTTTGAAACCATAAATTTCAAATCAGAATTTCACAGAGGCTAGAATTCCTATTTTAAAAGTAAAGGAGGAATATAAAGCTTAACTAATTCATTGCCTATTTCTTTGCCTTTTCAAATTTTTTTTTAAGATACATATATTACTTTTACAGTTAGGAAAACATTAACACTTTCAGGTTACTAAGCTATTGTCTCATAATAGGATAGAAACATAAATAAACAGAGTTAGTTTATTGATATGTTTCATGCTAGTGATTTGACTATATTGATTCAGAAGTAGCTAAGGTTTATGAACTTTCCAAAACACAAAAGTGGTAAAATACCACATTAAAATTAGCTGTTAATAAGTTTTATAGAAGTATCATGTATTTTCATCAATACATATTTCACATATATTGTTTTTCTTACAAAATTATAGAAGCAAAGTAGAAAACATATGAAAACCTAGCCCTCTATTTGACTGTATAGTTCTAAATGCCAGGCCTTCAGGACTCAAGATATAAATGTTTGTATGAAGTAACATCTGAAAATGTGTAATAATAAAATTCTGATTAAAGTTTCTTCTATAGCATATGCATTTTCTCCTGGCCAAAGATCAAAACATCACATTTTACTACCAAATATACTTGGCATTAAGCCCCACACAGTTGTTCCCTATTTACCATAAATTTGCTTCCTTGTTTAATGCTCACTTAATGTGCATGAACTACATGGGTAATTGACTCCCAGTTTACAGTGAGGCATAAAACTCCCATAGAATCTTTGCTTGAATATTCAGTAGAATATGTGTAAAATGTTGATGTGAAAGTGATTTAAATGTGATGTGAATTTGGAGGAGGTAAGGAAATATTCTTCAAAATGATGTTGAGGTAATAAAAAAAACAGGTTACAAAGGGAATATCTTTTACTCAACCCCTGGGCAAGATCACATGACTGTAAATTATAGAAGTTTTTCCGTGTGTCAATAACTGCGGATGTTACTGTAAAACACATGCACTGCACATATGAACAAGCATGTGCATACTTACACATATGTAAGAATAATATAATAAGTGGGAAATGCTAATTCAAATACATATGTCTTTAGATTGCTAGAATATCTATAAGAGGGTGGCATCAGCAAGATAGAGGGTAGGAAACCCTGAACCCTCCTTCTCCACAAACATACTAATTCAGTAAAAATTCATGGACAAATTCCCTTTGTAAGAAATTCATAAAATAATTGAAAGGCTCCTTCACCCCAAGAGAATGTAAAACCAGATTCACCAAAGCCAGTAGAGAGATTTAGGGCACTCTCTTTCTGGAGTTCCTGTCCCTAGCACAGCGTCATGTGACCAGGAAGAGACCTCTAAGCTCCTAAATTCATCTAGGGAAGGGAAAGTGTTGGTTTGTGATCCAGTGTCCAAACTTTTATGAAAAAGCTTCTGTCTTGTCAGTCTTGAAGCTCTGACAGGTCTGACAGAGTCTAACCCTTCCCCACCAGGGAAAACTAGAGACAGAAGCTTAGCCTGGTAGATGCCATAGATCCTCACCTCTGCTCAGCACAGAATAAATAGATTAAAAATCTCAGCTCTTGGCCTCCTCCTGAGGAGGAAACAACTTGATTCAAACATCCAGAGTCCCAACTTTTCTGGAGCTGACAAAGAACTAACATCTGACTTACCAGTATTGGAGCTCTGATAGGTCTGGCACAGTCTAGCCACCCAGAGGAAAACAGCAATGTGAGTTGGGCTGTTAAATGCGATAGATTCACCTACTGCTTAGCACAGAGAAAGCAGATTTAAAAATCCCAGCACACAGGTACTCCTTGGAGAGGGAAAGAGTTGATCTGCACATCCACCACCCCACTTTTCCATGAATGCCCAAATAAGTAGCATGTTTTCCAAGTCCTGGAGCTCTGATGGGTCCAGCAGAGTCTAGCTGCCTGGGATAGAACAGAGCTGATGATTTGGAATGGTAGATATTGTAGATTCTTCCCTCTTGCTCAACACAGAGCAAACAAATGAACCATCTCGGCTCTCAGTTTCCCCCGGGAAAGGAAAGAGTTGATTCATCAGATCAATGCCCCAACTTCTCTGGGGCAGCCAAAAGAACTGGCATTTGAATTTTCTGTCTTGGAGCTCTGGTGGGCCTGGCACAGTCTAGCCACATGGGGGGTAACAGAGCTGGTGGTTTGGACTGGTAGACAACATAGCTCTCCATCTCTCCAGCTCAGCCCAGAGCAAGTGGACAAAAGCCATAGAATCCCTGATAAATATAGATACAAAATCCTCAATAAAATGCTAGTAAACTAAATCCAACAGCACTTTAAAAGGATCATACACCATGACCAAGTGGGATTTATCCCTGGGATGCAAAGAATGCAAGGTTGGTTCAACATACAAAAAAATCAATTAATATGATACACCATATTAACAGAATAAAGAATAAAAGTAACATACAAGTGAAGAGATGCAGAAGAAATATATGATAAAATTCAACAACTCCTGATAAAAAACTCTCAGCACACTGGAATAGAAGGAACACATCTCAACATAATACAGGCCATATGTGAAAAGCCCACATCATGCTCAGTGGTAAAAATAAATAAATAAATAAATAAAGCTTTCACCTAAGATCAGAAACAAGGCAAGGATGGCCAATGTCAATTCTTCTATTCAACATAGTACTGGAACAGAGCAATCAGGCAAGAAAAAAATAAATAAAAGGCATCCAAATCGGAAAAGAAGTAATATTGTCCCTGTTTGCAAATGATGTGACTATATATATATACACACACACACACATACACACACACACACACACACACACACACACACACATATATATATATATCAAAGGCTTCTTTAAAAAACTCTTAGCACTAATTAATACATTTAATAATGTTCCAGAATACAAAATCAAAATACAAAAATCAGTTGCCTCACTATATAGTAATAACAAACTATATGGAAAGGAAATTACAAAAAATCCCACATACAATAGCTTCAACAAGTATAAAATATTAAGAAATGAACTTAACTAAGGAAGTGAAAGACTTGCCTTGAATAGGTATTTCTCAAAGGAAGACATACAAATGACCAACAGGTATATGCAAAGGTACTCAATGTCACTATTCACCAGCAAAATGAAAGTCAAAACCACAGTGAGATATCACTTCACAACAGTTAGAATGTCCTTTATAAAAAGGACAACAAGGCAAGGAATTGGAGAAATTGAAACCCCTGTAGTACACTGTTGGTGAGAGTGCAAAAATGGTGCAGCTGCTGTGAGAAAAAGGATAAATTTCCCTCCAAAATTTAAAAACAGAAATACCATATGATCCAGTAATTACACTGCGTGGCATTTATCCTAAAGATTGGAAATCTGAATATTGAAATGACCTTAGCACTTCCATGTTCATTGCAGCACTATTCAGAATCACCAAGATGTGGAAACAGCCTAAATGTCCATCAACAAGAATGAGTTAAGAAAATGTGGTATATGAATATAATGGAATATTAGGCAGTCTTTAAAAAGAAGAAAAAATTGAAATTTTTGACAACATGGGTGAACCTTAAGGACATTATGCTACATGAAATAAGCCATTCATAGAAATACAAATACTGCATGTTTTCACTTACATGAGATATCTAAGATAGTCAAATTCCATAGAATCAAGGACTGAAATAGTGGTTGCTAGAATGAGGGCGAGGGTGGGGAAATACTAATCACAGCATACATTTTCAGGTAAGCAAGATGAATAAGTTCTAGTGATCTGTTGTACAACATTGTACCTGTAGTCAACAATAATGTAATGTACACTTAAAAATTGTTAAGAGGGGAGATCTCATGTCAAGTATTCTTATCTCAATAAAATAAAAATAAAATGAGTATCTATAGATTTTAATTTATAGAATGTTTTTAAAGTTTACATATTTGTTTCTCATTTATCCCCCCAATTTTAAGGTTATGATTTATTATGCTTTCTAGTAAATATAGGCTTTTTGTTTGGTTTAAGTAAAGTCTAATGCTAATGAATCTGATTAATGGGGTACCTGAAAACATATCCTTTAGTTTGGAGTAGGCTTTTTGAAAACTGTAAAGCAAGTTTCATGCCAGTGTACATTTATTTTGAATTGATGAATTACTCTGTCCATGAGGAAGAAAGTGAATATGACTAATACTATGTGTAGTTTCACACCTGTTGTGGTGTTAGCATATGGCTGGTTATCTCATAAATAATTTTCTTGAGCTACTTTGGAGCAGTTATTGATAAAGTATATAATGGTAGAACTCTGCAAAAATACCAGAAACATCACAACTGCTGCCTTACTTTTCATATGCCTTTGCAGCTGCCATATTCTCATCTGAAATGGTGTCTATTTATCCATGCTTACTATCTCTTTCAAATGTTCTTTGAAAACTCACATTTTCTCTAAAGAGAAAGGTTGTATTCTTCATTCTGTTTCCTGAACATTATATTTAATCTGAACTGGAAATATGTCAATTTGCAAGGCATCAATCCTGAAAATAAGTATACAGTGTTTTATAATGATCCCAAATCATTCTTTCCAAGTCACTTCTCCAACTCTATTACAAAATTTTAGTAGAAAATCAAGGCTCTTTTCACATCTTTTTTCTGTAAATTTTCCTATCAAACATAGGAATGTACAAAGAGTTGAGACTCTTACTGAGAAATCAAGAAAAATTAATAAAGATAAGTTTCTGTGAAGCAATATATTTTAAGAGAAATAATGGTGAGCATTTTGAATGTTCATTACCTGTGAAATATTGCTTCAAATGTTTGATATGAATAGATTTATTCAGTTCACAAAACTTTTTGAGTTAATTTACATTATTATTCCCATTTTAGGTGTGTGATATAAGAGGCACACATATTTTGTAAACTTGTTCTGAGGACTATAACTAGTAAGAGCTGGCATTTGAATCCAGACAGATTGATTCTAGAGTCTGTGTGTCAAGGACACTGGTTTTCCTACTTCTCTATGCTAAGAATCATGGAGCTATGGCAACATGCCTTTCACATGCTATGATGGATGTAGTGTCATGAACCAGAACTAAGTAATTCAAAGAATTGAATTCCAATGCTGCTCTTACTACCCATTCATTTTCCCCTACCCTTCCTCAATATCCACCTCTATAAAATCAGAAATTTATACTATATGGATTTTAAAGCTTCTTTCTGTTCTAAATATTCTTTTGTATAATAAAAATCATAGTGATGTTAACAGTGAAGGCAAATATTGTTGGTATTTACTCATTTCTACTAGAGACAGGCACTATGCTACCTGATTTTTCACATCTATTTATTTTTGAACTACAAATGATACTTTTCTTTAAATATAATTATCACCTCCCTTTTCAGAGGAAGAAACTGAGGCTCAGAAAATATAAGTAATTTTCCCAAAGTAAGAGGACTTTCTAATGGCTGAGCTAAAATTAAAAGCCATATGTATATATCTGTGCTCATTCCTACAAACCATTATGTCTCTCATGTGTAGTAATATACCACAATTTTTTCATTATCAACATTTTATGCTTCTGCATGAGCAAATCAGTCTTTATTATTTTTTTTCCTTGAAATATATATTTTTGTTTAAATTGAATATATGCTATAAATTTTGCCTATTCACATATCATCCAGGGTAGCAAGCTATATCAGATATGTAAGTTAGCTATAGTAAATCCATTTTGAAGGCTTTGAATTGTCCTTTTCTCCCTTCTCTTCTTCTTACTTCTTTTTAAGATTGTTCTAACATTAAAACAAAATAAAAAGACTCCTGACTTGACAAGGCTTACTGGTTTTCCTCATGTATCTCAGTTTATAAGAGAATATACGATTTCACAAAATGTACATATTGTGTGAAATGTAGGTAATAATTCTTCTATATATAATATATACATATATAGGAATATTTTATTCTGTAAATTATTAATAAACAGAAACCTCAATTAAATAGAATTAGGTGACCAAAACTGGGGAATTCTCATGGCCTGCAATGATACCAGAGTCCAGCAGGAAGAAGAAAGACCTCCTCTTCTTTCCTGGCAACAACTCAGCCAATGAAAAGCCATGAACACTTTGTTTGCTATAACCCTCACAATCTACTTTTCCTCTCTATAAAAGCTTTCTTTTCCCCTTGCAATACAGGGACTTGTATATGGCTGGCCATAATTGTGGACCTGGAATTGCAATTCTTTGCTCACCCTGTATAAGCTAGTGTTTGCTGAAGAAATAACTGGCCGTCTATTATTTTAGGTCAACATTTTGTGGGCCCATATTGGATTCCAGTGAAGACCACTAGCAACCTGGGACTGGTGAGTAAAGATATGTTGTACCCACACTGAGCCCTTCATTGCTCACCACTTTTTTTTTCTGATCCTAGAGTTTAAGAGTATGTCTTCCTCCTGGATCTGAGATTCTGTCTTCTTTGTGTTTTGAAGCTTTCCAGGCTTTATTTGGGATCTATTTTAAGATTTTGTCCTTTCTAATTAAGGTATTTTTCTTCATGTGAGTACTCGTTTGACACTTTGGTCTGCTTTTGAAATCAGACTGTTTCTCCTAGAACTAGCTAGCTATTGGTCCTTTCCTTCAGAGATTGGCTATTTCATTGAAATTGTCCCTGCTCAATCTTCCACTCATTCCTTTGGAATAAGGATTGTTCTATGAGAACTGGAATAAGAAGACTTCGGCATGGCTCTTCCAGGACCAAACTGCTCCTTAGAATTGGATGGTTTTAGATATGCAGGCTGTTTGAGTTGCAAGCTGTCTGTGTTATTAGAACTGTTGAAGCTGAACTGCAGTCTGTTTAAGCTATTTAAGCTGTTTGAGCCATTTAGGCAGTTTCATAAATATTCTTTTATTCTAGGGAAAAACCTCTGAGAAATGGCATCCCAGTGATCTAAATATTTTGAGGGCATCCTCCCTAAAGGACCTTAGCCAATTTTATATTTAAAAAACATGGTCATCCTCAGGTGGATTTCCTTTTTTTTTTTCCTTTTCTTTTCTTTTTTTTTTTTTTTTTTTTGAAGTGAAGACTTTATTTTTTTCATGAAATGTTGAAGATGTTTTAAGCATGTGGTGAATAATTTCAATTTAGTGTTTTTTTTTTTTTTTAATTCAGGCCCTGTGCCTTAAAATTCTACTCTTTCAATAAATAGGCCTTATTGATCTGACCTATTCCCCTACTCTTTTTTTTTTTTAACATCTTTATTGGGGTATAATTTCTTTACAATGGTGTGTTAGTTTCTGCTTTATAACAAAGTGAATCAGTTATACATATACATATGTTCTCATATCTCTTCCCTCTTGCGTCTCCCTCCCTCCCTCCCACCCCTCCAGGCAGTCACAAAGCACCGAGCTGATATCCCTGTGCCATGCGGCTCCTTCCCACTAGCTATCTACCGTACGTTTGTTAGTGTGTATATGTCCATGACTCTCTCTCGCCCTGTCACAGCTCACCCTTCCCCCTCCCCATATCCGAAAGTCCGTACTCCAGTAGGTCTGTGTATTTATTCCTGTCTTACCTCTAGGTTCTTCATGACATTTTTTTTTCTTCTTAAATTCCATATATATGTGCTGGCATACGGTATTTGTCTTTTTCTTTCTGACTTACTTCACTCTGTATGACAGACTCTAGGTCTATCCACCTCATTACAAATAGCTCAATTTCATTTCTTTTTATGGCTGAGTAATATTCCATTGTATATATGTGCCACATCTTCTTTATCCATTCATCCGATGATGGGCTCTTAGGTTGTTTCCATCTCCGGGCTATTGTAAATAGAGCTGCAATGAACATTTTGGTACATGACTCTTTTTGAATTTTTGTTTTCTCAGGGTATACGCCCAGTAGTGGGATTGCTGGGTCATATGGTAGTTCTATTTGTAGTTTTTTAAGGAACCTCCATACTGTTCTCCATAGTGGCTGAACCAATTCACATTCCCACCAGCAGTGCAAGAGTGTTTCCTTTTCTCCACACTCTCTCCAGCATTTATTGTTTCTAGATTTTTTGATGATGGCCATTCTGACTGGTGAGAGATGATATCTCATTGTAGTTTTGATTTGCATTTCTCTAATGATTAATGATGTTGAGCATCCTTTCATGTGTTTGTTGGCAGTCTGTATATCTTCTTTGGAGAAATGTCTATTTAGGTCTTCTGCCCATTTTGGGATTGGGTTGTTTGTTTTTTTGTTATTGAGCTGCATGTGCTTCTTGTAAATTTTGGAGATTAATCCTTTGTCGGTTGCTTCATTTGCAAATATTTTCTCCCATTCTAAGGGTTGTCTTTTGGTCTTGTTTATGGTTTCCTTTGCTGTGCAAAAACTTTGAAGTTTCATTAGGTCCCATTTGTTTATTTTTGTTTTTATTTCCATTACTCTAGGAGGTGGGTCAGAAAGGATCTTGCTGTGATTTATGTCATAGAGTGTTTTGCCCATGTTTTCCTCTAAGAGTTTGATAGTTTCTGGCCTTACATTTAGGTCTTTAATCCTTTTGAGCTAATTTTTTTGTGTGGTGTTAGGGAGTGATCTAATCTCATACTTTTACATGTACCTGTCCAGTTTTCCCAGCACCACTTATTGAAGAGGCTGTCCTTTCTCCACTGTACATTACTGCCACCTTTATCAAAGATAACTTGTCTATATGTGTGTGGGTTTATCTCTGGGCTTTCTGTCATGTTCTATTGATCTATATTTCTACTTTTGTACCAGTACCATACTGTCTTGATTCCTGTAGCTTTGTAGAATAGTCTGAAGTCAGAAAACCTGATTCCTCCAGCTCCATTTTTCTTTTTCAAGATTAAGTTGGCTATTCAGGGTCTTTAGTGCTTCCATACTAATTGTAAAATTGTTTGTTCTAGTTCTGTGAAAAATGCCAGTGGTAGTTTGATAGGGATTGCATTGAATCTATAGATTACTTTGGGTAGTAGAGTCATTTTCACAATGTTGATTCTTCCAATCCAAGAACATGGTATATCTCTCCATCTATTTGTATCATCTTTAATTTCTTTCATCCGTGTCTTATAATTTTCTGCATACAGGTCTTTTGTCTCCTTAGGTAGGTATATTCCTAGATATTTTATTCTTTTTTTTGCAATGGTAAATGAGAGTGTTTTGATTTCAATTTCAGATTTTTCAACATTAGTATATAGGAATGCCAGAGATTTCTGTGCATTAATTTTGTATCCTGCCACTTTACCAAATTCATTGATTAGCTCTAGTAGTTTTCTGGTAGCATCTTTAGGATTCTCTATGTATAGTATCATGTCATCTGCAAACAGTGAGAGCTTTACTTCTTCTTTTCTGATTTGGATTCCTTTTATTTCCTTTTCTTCTCTGATTGCTGTGGCTAAAACTTCCAAAACTATGTTGAATAAGAGTGGTGAGAGTGGGCAACCTTGTCTTGTTCCTGATCTTAGTGGAAATGCTTTCAGTTTTTCACGATTGAGGATGATGTTGGCTGTGGGCTTGTCATATATGGCCTTTATTATGTTGAGGAAAGTTCCCTCTATGCCTACTTTCTGGAGGGTTTTTATCATAAATGGGTGTTGAATTTTGTTAAAAGCTTTCTCTGCATCTATTGAGATGATCATATGTTTTTTCTCCTTCAATTTGTTAATATGGTTTATCACATTGATAGATTTGTGTATATTGAAGAATCTTTGCATGCCTGGAATAAACCTCACTTGATCATGGTGTATGGTCCTTTTAATGTGCTGTTGGATTCTGTTTGCTAGTATTTTGTTGAGGATTTTTGCATCTATGTTCATCAGTGATATTGGCCTGTAGTTTTCTTTCTTTGTGACATCCTTGTCTGGTTTTGGTATCAAGGTGATGGTGGCCTCATAGAAGGAGTTTGGGAGTGTTCCTCCCTCTGCTATATTTTGGAAGAGATTGAGAAGGATAGGTGTTACCTCTTCTCTAAATGTTTGATAGAATTCGCCTGTGAAGCCATCTGGTCCTGGGCTTTTGTTTGTTGGAAGATTTTTAATCACAGTTTCAATTTCAATGCTTGTGATCGGTCCATTTATATATTTTTTTCTTCCTGATTCAGTCTTGGCAGTTGTGCATTTCTAAGTATTTGTCCATTTCTTCCAGATTGTCCATTTTATTGGCATAGAGTTGCTTGTAGTAATCTCTCATGATCTTTTCTATTTCTTCAGTGTCAGTTGTTACTTCTCCTTTTTCATTTCTAATTCTATTGATTTCAGTCTTCTCCCTTGTTTTCTTGATGAATCTGGCTAGTGGTTTATCTATTTTGTTTATCTTCTGAAAGAACCAGCTTTTAGTTTTATTGATCTTTGCTATTGTTTCCTTCATTTCTTTTTCATTTATTTCTGATCTGATTTTTATGATTTCTTTCCTTCTGCTAGTTTTGGGTTGTTTTTCTTTTTTTCTTCTTTCTCTAATTGCTTGAGCTACAAGGTTAGGTTGTTTATTCGAGATGTTTCCTGATCTTAAGGTGGGCTTGTATTGCTATAAACTTCCCCTTAAAACTGCTTTTGCCGAATCCCATAGGTTTTGGGTCATTGTGTCTCCATTGTAATTTGTTTCTAGGTTTTTTTTTATTTCCTTTTTGATTTCTTCAATGATCACTTCATTATTAAGTAGTGTATTGTTTAGCCTCCATGTGTTTGTATTTTTTACAGATCTTTTGCTGTAATCGATATCTAATCTCATGTGGTTGTGGTCGGAAAAGATACTTGATACAATTTCAATTTTCTTAAATTTACCAAGGCTTGATTTGTGACCCAAGATATGATCTTTCCTGGAGAATGTTCCATGAGCACTTGAGAAAAATGTGTATTCTGTTGTTTTTGGATAGAGTGTCCTATAAATATCAATTAAGTCCATCTTCTTTAATGTATCATTTAAAGCTTGTGTTTCCTTATTGATTTCATTTTGGATGATCTGTCCATTGGTGAAAGTGGGGTGTTAAAGTCCCCTACTATGAATGTGTTACTGTCAATTTCCCCTTTTATGGCTGTTAGTATTTGCCTTATGTATTGAAGTGCTCCTATGTTGGGTGCATAAATATTTACAATTGTTATATCTTCTTCTTGGATCGATCCCTTGATCATTATGTAGTGTCCTTCTTTGTCTCTTCTAATAGTCCTTATTTTAAAGTCTATCTTATCTGATATGAGAATTGCTACTCCAGCTTTCTTTTGGTTTCCATTTGCATGGAATATCTTTTTCCATCCCCTTACTTTCATTCTGTATGTGTCTCTAGGTCTGAAGTGGGTCTCTTGTAGACAGCATATATAAGGGTCTTGTTTTTGTATCCATTCAGCCAATCTGTGTCTTTTGGTGGGAGCATTTAGTCCATTTACATTCAAGGTAATTATCGATATGTATGTTCCTATTCCCATTTTCTAAATTGTTTTGGGTTCGTTATTATAGGTCTGTTCCTTCTCCTGTGTTTCTTGTCTAGAGAAGTTCCTTTAGCATTTGTTGTAAAGCTGGTTTGGTGGTGCTGAACTGTCTCAGCTTTTGCTTGTCTGTAAAGGTTTTGATTTCTCCAACAAATCTGAATGAGATCCTTGCTGGGTAGAGTAGTCTTGGTTGCAGGTTTTCTCCTTCATCACTTTCAGTATGTCCTGCCACTCCCTTCTGGCTTGTAGGGTTTCTGCTGAGAGATCAGCTGTTAACCTTATGGGGATTCCCTTGTGTGTTATTTGTTGTTTTTCCCTTGCTGTTTTTAATATGCTTTCTTTGTATTTAATTTTTGACAGTTTGATTAATATGTGTCTTGGCATATTTCTCCTTGGATTTATCCTGTATGGGACTCTCTGTGCTTCCTGGACTTGATTAACTATTTCCTTTCCCATATTAGGGAAGTTTTCAACTATAATCTCTTCAAATATTTTCTCAGTCCCTTTCTTTTTCTCTTCTTCTTCTGGAACCCCTATAATTCGAATGTTGATGCGTTTAATGTTGTCCCAGAGGTCTCTGAGACTGTCCTCAGTTCTTTTCATTCTTTTTTCTTTATTCTGCTCTGCAGTATTTATTTCCACTCTTTTATCTTCCAGGTCACTTATCCGTTCTTCTGCCTCAGTTATTCTGCTATTGATCCCATCTAGAGTACTTTTAATTTCATTTATTGTGTTGTTCATCGTTGCTTGTTTCATCTTTATTTCTTCTAGGTCCTTGTTAACTGTTTCTTGCATTTTGTCCATTCTATTTTCAAGATTTTGGATCATCCTTACTATCATTATTCTGAATTCTTTTTCAGGTAGACTGCCTATTTCCTCTTCATTTGTTAGGTCTGGTGCATTTTTATCTTGCTCCTTTATCTGCTGTGTGTTTTTCTGTCTTCTCATTTTGCTTATCTTACTGTGTTTGGGGTCTCCTTTTTGCAGGCTGCAGGTTTGTAGTTCCCGCTGTTTTTGATGTCTGTCCCCAGTGGTTAAGGTTGGTTCAGTGGGTTGTGTAGGCTTCCTGGTGGAGGGGACTAGTGCCTGTGTTGTGGTGGATGAGGCTGGATCTTGTCTCTCTAGTGGGCAGGTTCACGTCTGGTGGTGTGTTTTGGGGTGTCTGTGGCCTTATTATGATTTTAGGCAGCCTCTCTGCTAATGGATGGGGTTGTGTTCCTGTTTTGCTAGTTGTTTGGCATAGGTTTTCCAGCACTGTGGCTTGCTGGTCGTTGAGTGAAGCTGGGTGCTGGTGTTAAGATGGAGGTCTCTGGGAGATTTTCGCTGTTTGATATTATGTGGAGCTGGGAGGTCTCTTGTTGACCAGTGTCCTGAAGTTGGCTCTCCTACCTCAGAGGCAGTGCCCTGCCTCCTGGCTGGAGCACCAAGAGGCTTTCATCCACACGGCTCAGAATAAAAGGGAGAAAAAGTAGAGAGAATTAGTAGAAGTATGAAGAAAGAAAGAAGGAAAGGAGGGAAGGAAGGAAGCAAGGATGGAAGGAAGGAAGGAAGAAAGAAAGAAGCAAAGAAGGCAAGAAGGAAAGAAAGGAGGGAGGGAGGGAGGAAGGAAGGAAGGAGGGAAAGAAGGAAAAAAGACAGAAAGAAAGAAGATACAGTAAAATAAAATAAAGTATAATAAAGTTATTGAATTAAAAAATACTTATTTAGAAAAAAAAAGGGACGGATAGAACCTTAGGACAAATGTTGGAAGCAAAGCTATACAGACAAAATCTTACACAGAAGCATACACATACACCCTCACAAAAAGAGGTAAAGGGGAAAAAATCATAAATCTTGCTCTCAGAGACCACCTCCTCAATTTGGGGTGATTCATTGTCTAAAGGAGGGAAGGAGGGAAGGAAGGAAAGAAAGAAAGAAAGAAAGAAAGAAAGTAAAGTATAATAAAGTTATTAAAATTAATTATTAAGAAAAAAATTAAAAAAAAAACATGGACGGATAGAACCTTAGGACAAATGGTGGAAGCAAGACTATACAGATAAGATCTCACACAGAAGCATACACGTACACATTCACAAAGACAGGAAAAGGGGAAAAAAATCATAGATCTTGCTCCTAAAGTCCACCCCCTCAAATTGGGATCATTCCTTGTCTATTCAGGTATTCCACAGATGCAGGGTACATCAAGTTGATTGTGGAACTTTAATCCGCTGCTTCTGAGTCTGCTGGGAGAGATTTCCCTTTCTCTTCTTTGTTCTCACAGCTCACAGGGGCTCAGCTTTGGATTTGGCCCTGCCTCTCGTGTAGGTCACTGAAGGGCGTCTGTTTTTTGCTCAGACAGGACGGGGTTAAAGGAGTCGCTGATTTGGGGGCTCTGGCGCACTCAGGCCTGGGGGGAGGGGGGGCACTGTGTGTGGGGTGGGCCTGTGGCGGCAGAGGCCGGCGTGACGTTGCACCAGCCTGAGGCCCACCGTTCGTTGTCCCGCGGAATTTGTCCCTGGATCCCGGGAACCTGACAGTGGCGGGCTGCACAGGCTCCGCGGCAGAAGGGTGTGGAGAGTGACCTGTGCTCGCACACAGGCCCCTTGGTGGCAGCAGCAGCAGCCTTAGCATCTCCCGCCCATCTCTGGGGTCCGTGCTTCTAGCCGCGGCTCGCGCCCGTCTCTGGAGTTCCTTTAAGCAGCGCTCTTAAACCCCTCTCCTCGCGCACAAGGAAACAAAGAGGGAAGAAAAAGTCTCTTGCCTCTTCGGCAGGTGCAGACTTTTCCCCGGACTCCCTCCCGGCTAGCCGTGGTTCACTAACCCCTTCAGGCTATGTTCAAGCTGCCAACCCCAGTCCTCTCCCTGCGCCCCTTCTGAAACCGAAACCCGAGCCTCAGCTCGCAGCTCCGCCCGCTCTGGCGGGTGAGCAGACAAGCCTCTCGGGCTGGTGAGTGCCGGTCGGCACCGATCCTCTGTGCGGGAACCTCCCCGCTTTGCCCTCTGCACCCGTTGCTGTGCACTCCTCCGTGGCTCCGAAGCTCCCCCGTCCGCCTCCCGCAGTCTCCGCCCATGAAGGGGCTTCCTAGTGTGTGGAAATTTTTCCTCCTTCACAGCTCCCTCCCACTGGTGCAGGTGCCGTCCCTATTCTTTTGTCTCTTTTTTTTTCTTTTTTTTTCTTTTGCCCTACCCAGGTACATGGGGAGTTTCTTGCCTTTTGGGAGGTCTGAGGTCTTCTGCCAGCCTTCAGTAGGTGTTCTGTAGGAGTTGTTCCACGTGTAGATGTATTTCTGGTGTATCTGTGGGGAGGAGGGTGATCTCCGCGTCTTACTCTTCCGCCATCTTCAAGGTCCCCCCCTCAGGTGGATTTCTAACCAAATGGACCAACCTGCTCAAAAGTAACTTAGAATATCAATGGTCATTGAGGAGAACTTTTGTAATTTCCAAACTTAATTTTCTTAAACTAAATTGGACAACTACATAGGTCTAAAATTTCCAGAATTGAATGGAATGCCTATTTCAATTGGTATTTTGAGACTTGCAAATATTCTCAGAAGCCTAAAATTACCTCTCTAAAAAGATACAATTTTAAGATTGACTGAGGTAAACTAACAATTAAAGAAAGAAAGAGTGGTTTCCAAACCACTCTTTGGTTTCATGCCCCTCTTCCTTGGCTCCTTTGTCTCAGGCCTTGCCTCCAATGCCATCTACCTCCTCCCTTCTAGATCCTCAGTTCTCTCATACTAATTCACTGAACTTCCCCCTTTCTCTGAAATTCTTCCCACTCCCTTTTCCTCTGAACTTATCAAAACTTGTCCCTTTAAAATTAAGCATTCTGAAAATTCAGAGGCTAAGCCTTAATTTCTTATATTCCCTGGACTAAAGCTAAACCATGAGCCATAGTGAAAGATTTTCCCAAAACAACAGAAGATTCTCACCAATTTGCTGAGGGATTAAGTGTAGTCATTCAAGCATATCAACCTGATTTCTCTGACTTATATCAGCTGTTCATATGCCAGACCCAGCATTGGATGCAAATCACTAATTGGAAAAATCCTGAAACGTCTCTAGAATTACAGCCAGGAGACCAGCCTGGTAATTTATTATATAATTAGGCTTGAGCAATCATTAAGCACATTTATTTAGCAATTCCTAGGACTTTTTCAAAGCCTGTTGACTGGAACAAAATTCAGGCCTACACACAAAAATCTGATGAATCTGTTTATGATTATGACAATCATTCTCAGATTATTGTTAAAGAAAATTATGCTCTTCCTTCAGACGTTGATGCCACCTGGTAGCTTTTAAATCTATTTTTATTAATGGACTGTACCAGGACTTTTCCTTTATAGTAAAAATGGCCAGGATGGAATGGAAAACTATGTCCACTCCATTTTTAGTTAATCTGGCAAACTAGCTCTCTCACACTCTAGATAATTCATCTAAAAGGAAGACCGCTCAAATTCTTAATCTTCAGCTCTAGCAAATGAAGGCCCCTAAATGAAACCAAAATCCTCCGTGTTTCTTTAATTATTGCAGACAGCCAAGACATTAGAAACAAGATTATTACAAATTTAAGAGCTTCAGTCACCTTCAGCTCTTTAACTAGTCTTTCCAATGTCCTGGCAATTCTCAATAAATGGGCTCTGAGGAACTATTGGGGCTCTTCCAAATCCTGCCTGTTAATCAGCTTGGGCAGACATTTTTCCAGATTGGTGATGGATCTTTTCCAGTCCTAATTGAAACTGGAGCCACACTCTTGGAGCTCAACTCTTCTACTATAAAACAGTCCTTGTTTTGAAGTACCAAAATAGTTCAAATACTGGGGAATCTCTAATAAACCTCAAGAGGTTCCTGTCTCTGAATGTATTCTCTTTTCTTTAAGCCCTTTGAGATACACACATGCTTTCTTCCTCAGCTCCTCTGCCCCTATCCATTTATTAGGCCAAGAATTCTTAGGGAAGTATCAAGCCAAAATTTATTTCTCTCAAAATGTGGAAATTATTCTAGGGTTTGACAGTAGTCATCAAAGTAACTAACCAGGTGAATTAAATTAACCTTTATTTATTTATTTATTTATTTTTTTTATGTTCTTCATGTCTGATGATACTAGAGCTGATTCTGGAAATAATGATGATTTGACCCTACAGAATGAGCTACCACCCTTCTTATGGGGGGAAAAAAAACCTTCAACTGATAGTGGCAAAATTCACAGTGCATCTCTTATCAAGATTCAAATATATCTCTCAAAGCCTTCCCATAATCCATCAATATCCTATAAGAAAACCTGGAAGGCATAATGTCCATAACTAGTAGTTGAGCCAAGCCAATTTACAGATTTTTATTGTAGCCCAGCCCCCGCCCCGGCTGTGTCAGCTAAGTGTTCTTTTCCCCCAGTGAAATGGCCAGATGTAATCATTTATGGGTTTCAGTTTATTAAACTCAAAAAGATTGGCTAAATTATGCTCTTATATTTAAAAAAGTAACAAAGTTTAACCCCCTCTTATGTTATATTCAAGTAGAGGGAGAACTGGATTATTTGCTGTAAAAAGAGCATTTAGATGTGGAAACAATTTAGGAGTTGGGAGACCAGGAAATAGAGAACCACAGGGGTCAATATTAAGGCCAATTTTTTTCTACTTTATATGTTAATGATCTGGAAGAATGAACACGCCACAAAGTAGCAAGAATTGCTGAGAGGGTGAAACAGAGGTGAGAAGTGTCAAGGATGGAGAGCAAATAATATATAGGGAGGTAATATAGTATGGAATGAGCTAGACACAGAGTCCCTGCTTTAGCAGTGTAACATAAAGGACTGTGAGGTAATGAGGTCAGAGATCAAAACAAGGGAAGTTAATAAAAAGTTTAATAGCGGCATGGTACATTACACCAGTGGGTGGGAACAAGGAGAGGGCTGACCTAGGAATGCTGAGTAAATATGTATTAAAACTTAGGATTCACGATTGAAATAAAATTAACAGGTATTTGGGGGGCTTCCCTGGCGGCGCAGTGGTTGAGAGTCTGCCTGCCGATGCAGGGGACACGGGTTTGTGCCCCAGTCCAGGAAGATCCCACATGCCGCAGAGCGGCTAGGCCTGTGAGCCATGGCCGCTGAGTCTGCGCGTCCAGAGCCTGTGCTCCGCAACGGGAGAGGCCACAAGAGTGAGAGGCCCGCGTACTGCAAAAAAAAAAAAAAAAAAATTAACAGTCATTTGAAGTGGTCTCTGGGGAGGCTCTGGATGTGCAGTTTGTAAGTGATATGGCTAATTCATCAAAGTTTAGATGCAGAGCTTCGAAGTTAGGCTGAGACAAAGGAGGCCAGATGCTTCAGGGTGAAATGAATTGAAAATGCATTGCTTATAGTAACCTCCTGTTTGGCCTTTCTTGAATCCATAGAAAAGAAGAAAAACACACCTGCCACCTGGGATGGAGAATTGATGTCTCATATATATTTTTTCCTAATTACTGAAGCTTGGGAAGCAACAGTTAAGTGTGATCACTTTCTTACATTCTGAACAGAGGGCCAAGTGATTGACCAGAGTGTTTCTCAATGTTTAACATGGATATGAATCTTCTGAGAATCTTATAAAGTGGCAGAATCTGATCACGTAAGTGAAGTTAGGTGTAGGACACTGAGATCCTATATTCCAAATGTCTCCCAGGAGACGCCAATGCTCTGAAACCATGCTTTGAATGAAAAAGTGTTTATCCCTGAAATTTTTCAAAGTCCCCAAATCTCTCTTTCCTCCTTCCACCACACTCCAGGGAAATTTGAATAGAAAATCCATATTACTACCTTGAAATAGTTTTATAGTTTTTTTTCTGCTTTTCTCTCCTTTTGAGTCTAGTTTTTAAATTTAAGATTTATATATAGATATAGATATATTTCTAATATATATGGAGTAGAAACATAGAGAAATAATTGTGCGGTATTTCAGTCTTTTCTACAAATCTCCTAAATAATACAGAGGTTTCAACTTTCAGCTATCTGAAAACAATCACATCATAAGATCATTTCTAAAATATACTGTAGTTTAATATATTTGGTACAGTTTTTATTATAAATTCACTATCTCTTTGCATTGCTATAACATTTGTTTAAAGAAAATCCAAATAACAGTATTTTAATATGTAAAAAAATTAGAATGTTATTGTTCATTCGGAGATTAAAGTAATTGTAAGTAATCAAAAGGAAATTGATATATCTCTAAGGATGTAGGGAACTAAATTTTATTCTCTATAGCAATTGCTAAGAAAATAATATGTGCTGCATAGTATATATAAAATGTTCAACATTACTAGCCATCAAGGAAAGGCAAATTAAAACCACAATAAACTGTCACTGAATAGTTATTAAAATGGCTAAAATGATAAAGAAGAAAATACCAAAATTTGACAAGGGTGTGGAGCAACTAAAACTCTCACAAACATATGGCAGGAATGTAAATTGGTACAATCACCTTGGAAAATGGTTTGTTAGTTTCTTAAAAAGTTAAACATATATCTACCATATGACCTACAGTTATCTAAGAAAAATGAGCATATAAGTTTTGATAAAGACTTATACAAAAATGTCATGACAACCTTATTTGTAATAACCCCAAACTGAAAACAACACAAATGTCCATTAATAAGTAAATGGATCCAGAAAATATGGCATACATACTACTCAGCAATAAAACAAATTAACTAAAAACACATGTAATAACATGAATGCATATCAAAACTATTATGTGGAATGAAAGAAGCCAGACACAAAGGAGTACATGCTGTTTTTTTCCATTTATATACATTTCTGAAAAGTACAAACCAAATTATCATGAATGAAAGGAGACTAGTTTCAGTCTAGGGCTGGAAGTAGGATACAGATATGCAGCAAAAGAACAAGAGTAAGTATTTGTGGGTGATGGAAATGTTTAGTATCTTGACTGTGGTGGTGCTTCATGAGTTTGTTAAAATTCATCAAGTTTCACACTTTAAATAGGTATTGTTTGTTGTAGATAAAGTATACACTAATAAATTTAATTTTGTCCTGAGCTATGATAATAACAAAAGAGAATAAAGATTAAAACCACAGGGAAGTGGAGAAAAACTGAAAGGAGGACTAGAGAGTAACTCATGGGTAGTAGTAGGCAGAGAATTAATATCAGGTTTTCTTCCAGTGAATTGAACCTATTGTTCTTATTTCAGTTAATAAACATTGGGCTACACAGAGTCATCTAAAAAGAGCACATAAATCAAACTTAGAGTTGCAGCACTGCATCTTTTTATTTTGGACTGTAACATTTTATCCATAGTGTTGCCTTTCAAATGACACTGAAATATTTTAGCAAGATGATTTGTGAACAGAATAGCTAGGGTGGAATAGTGTTTATAAGATGCTAAATTCAGTGCACTAAGGGCAAACTTCTCAACAGATTCAGTACTAACATATTTCTTTGAAGGCCAACCACACTCCGAAGTGTTCTTTTATTTAATTCTCACCATAACACACAAAGGGTTTTACTGATGAAGGTTTTCACAGAAGTGACTTGTCTACACTTACATCCCTAATAATTGCTAAATGCATAACTTAAATTTAGGTAGTACGAGCCACTATATTGTAATAATGAAATAAAAGCCCAGTGAAGACAACTTCCTGCTGAACTTACAGTATTATTTGGTGGAACAGAGAGAATTAACACTAGGTTTAACTCACTCCAAAATACATTCTTTATAAAGAATGTCCTAATAAATGCATGTTTAAACATGTATCTCAAAGTGCTTTCATTTGCCATAATCTTAGAATCAGGTTTGAAAAATTGCTCACAACTCTATGACCAAAGACTATTTATCCAAGTGGACAAATAGGTTCCTTCCCCAACACCAAGATATTACCTAAGTCAAACTTTATATCAGTAGCAGAACCAGGAAATTTGGATCAGAAATTCAGTATTTGTCTTCAAAATGTCTTTAAGTATAACAAATACGAGAATATTTTTTCTACCAGCATAAAAATTACAAATAGTCATATTTCTCAAAATGGTTTACCAATTCAGTTCTTCCTCCAGAAATCAGAGTCTTACCACTTCTACCAATGCTTTCTATGTCTCTTATGAACAGAGGGGGATCAATTGCTTTAGATTTCAGGTTAAGGTTTTCAAATTTTAGATACATGGATTTTGGTTGAATTTAGATCTTTGCCAGCTTTGATATATTGTAGTAGGAACTGTTAGAGCTCAATAAATATTCATGTGATCCTTCACATTGTGGTTCATTTTGGTCAGATGACTAGGTTCTGGTTTCGGTAGAAGAAATGTAAGCTTTTTCTAGGCTTGGCCTTTTGAATCATTCTATGCAATTGTCCAGCCCTTTCTTCTGAAGCAGTTATATTAAGTGTCATGGTTAAAAATACTAAAGATATAAGATGGAGGTGAGCTACATGCACCTATTATACATTGTGTGATAAGAAACAAATTTGTATGAAAACAAGCATAGTCTGAACTATCTAGATTTATATATATATATATATATATATATATATATATATATATATATACACACACATATACATATATACCTTCATATAACCTCTGTTATCCTTAAACTCTGTTAATCTAATATCAACATAGAAGACATTCTTTGATAAAATAAGAGTGCTATAAATTACTAAAGGGAAAAGATGAAGTCTCTATTAAATTTTCTTAAAAATTTCAGGATTGGTTCAAGATGGCAGAGTAGAAGGACATGCACACACCTCCTCCTGCAAGAGCACCAAAATCACAACTAACTGCGGAGTAACCATCGACAGGAAGATGCTGGAACCCACCAGAAAAGATACCCCACATCCAAAGACAAAAGAGAAGCTGCAATGAGACAGTAGGAGGGGCACAGCCATGATAAAATCAAATCCCATAACTGCCAGGTGGGTGACCCACAAACTGGAGAACAATTATACCACAGAAGTTTTCCCACTGTTGTGAAGGTTCTGAGCCCCACATCAGGCTTCCCAGCCTGGATGTCTGGCAACAGGACTAAGAATCCCCAGGGAATCTGACTTTGAAGGTCAGCGGGATTTGATTGCAGGACTTCCACAGGTATGGGGAAAACAGAGACTCCACTCTTGGAGGGCACACACAAAATTTTGTGTGCACTAGAACCAAGGGGAAAAGGACAGTGACCCCATAGGAGGTTGAACCAAACCAACCTGCTAGTGTTGTAAGGTCTCTGGCAGAGGTGGGGGTCGGCTGAGGCTCACTGTAGGGACAAGGGCACTGGCAGCAGCAGTTCTGAGAAGTACTCATTTTTATGAGCCCTCCTGGGGGCTGCCATTATCCCCACCATACACCCTGTAGGCTCCAGTGCTGGGTCACCTCAGGGCAAAGAACTAACAGGGAAGCAACACAACCCCACCCATCAGCAAACAAGCAGATTAAAGTTTTACTGGTCACAGCCCTGCTCACTAGAGCAAGACCCAGTTTTACCTACCACCAGTCCCTCCCATCAGGAAGCTTGCACAAGCCTCTTAGATAGCCTCATCCACCAGGGGGCAGACAGCAGAAGCAGGAAGAATGGCAGTACTGCAACCTGCAGAACAAAAACCACAATCACAGAAAATTAGACAAAAAAAGCCAGAGAATTATGTCCCAGGTGAAGGAACAAGGTAAAAATCCAGGAACAAAAACTAAATGAAGTGGAGATAGGCAACCTTCCAGAAAAAGAATTTAGATGCCTCAGAAAAAGAATTTAAAATAATGATAGTGAAGATGATCCAGGATCTTGGAAAAAGAATAGAGGCAAAGATTGAGAAGATGAAAGAAATGTTTAACAAAGAACTAGAAGAACTAAAGAACAGAGACAAACAATACAATAACTGAAATGAAAAATACATGAGAAGGAATCAATAACAGAATAACTGAGGTAGAAGAATGGATAAGTGACCTAGAAGACAAAAGGGTGGAAATCACTGCAGTGGAACAGAGTAAAGAAAAAATAATGAAAAGAAATGAAGACAGACTAAAAGACCACTTAGACAATATTAAAAATACCTACATTCAAAATATAGGGGTCCCAGAAGGAGAAGAGAGAGAGAGAGAAAGGACCTGAGCAAACATTTGAAAAGATAATAGCTGAAAACTTTGCTAACATGGGAAAGGAAACAGTCACCCAAGTCCAAGAAGTACAGAGAGTCCCAGGCAGAATAAACCCAAGGAGAAACATGCTGAGACACATAAAAATCAAATTGAAAAAAATTAAAGACAGAGAAAAAATATTAAAAGCAACAAGGGAAAAATGACAAATAACATACAAGGGAACTCCATAACCATAATGTTATCAACTGATTTCTCAGCAGAAACCCTGCAGGCCAAAAAGGAGTAGCATGATATCTTTAAAGTGATGAAAGGGAAGAACCTACAACCAAGAATACTCTACCCAGCAGAGTGCTCATTCAGATTTGATGAAGAAATAAAAAGCTTACAGACAAGAAAAAGCTAAGAGAATTCAGCACCGCTGACCAGTTTTGCAACAAATGCTAAAGGAACTCCTTTAGGTGGGAAAGAGACCAGCAATTTAAAACAACCTTATACATATACAGACTGCTATATCAAAACCTCATGGGAACAGAAAACCCAAAAACTACAATAGATACACACACAAAAAGAAAAAGCAACCCCCAAAAAACACTAAAGCTGGTCATCAAAGCACAAGAGAAGAGAACAAAAGAAGAAGGGAAGAAAAAAATACCTACAGAAACAAACCCAAAACAATTAAGAAAATGGTAATAGGAACATGAATATCAATAATTACCTTAAATGTAAATGGATTAAGTACTCCAGCCAAAAGACATAGACTGGCTGAATGGATTCAAAAACAAGACCTGTATATATGCTGTCTATAAGAGACCCACTTCAGACCTAGGGACACATACAGATTGAAAGTGAGGGGATGGCATAAAGTGTTCAACGCAAATGGAAATCAAAAGAAAGCCGGACTAACAATACTCAGACAAAATAGACTTTAAAATAAAGACTGATATAGGAGAAAAAGAAGGACTCTATGTAATGATCAATGGATCAATGAGAGAAGACGATATAACGATTCTAAATATGCACCCAACATAGGAGCACCTCAATATATAAGGAAAATACTAACAGCCATAAAGGGAGAAATCAACAGTGACACAATAATAGTGGAGGATTTAACACCCTGCTTTTATCAATGGACAGATCATCCAGACAGAAAATCAGTAAGGAAACACAGGCCTTAAATTACACTTTAGACAGATGGACTTAATTGATATTTATAGAACATTTTATCCAAAAGCAGCAGAATACACATTCTTCTCAAGTGGACATGGAACATTCCCCAGGATTCGTCACATGCTGGCCCACAAAGTGAGACTTTGTAAATTAAAAAATTTAAAATCATATCAACCATGTTTTCTGACTAAAATGCTATGACATTAGAAATAAACCACAAGAAAAGAAAAACTGTAAAAAACACAAACACGTGGAGGTAAACAATATGCTACTGAGCAACAAGTGGATCACTGAAGAAATCAAAGAGGAAATCAAAAAATACCTACAGACAATTGAAAATGAAAGCACACTGATCAAAAACCTATGGGATGCACCAAAAGCAGTCCTAAGAGAGAAGTAAATAGCAATAAAATCTTACCTCAGGAAATAAGAAAATCTCAATATACAACCAAAAGCAACTATAGAAAGAAGAACAAGCAAAACCTAAAGTTAGTAGAAGGAAAGAAATCATAAAAATCAGAGCAGAATGAAATGAAATAGAGACAAAGAAAACAAAAGCAAAAATTAGAAAATGAAAATTAGAAATGAAAAAGGAGAAGTTACAAATGACATCACAGAAAGGCAAAGGATCATAAGAGAATACTACAAATAACTGTATGCCAATAAAATGGACAGCCTGGAAGAAATAGACAAATCCTTAGAAAAGTACAATCCCCCAGACTGAATGAGGAAGAAATAGAAAATATGAACAGACCAATCAGAAGCACTGAAATTGAAAATGTGATTTAAAAAACCCCAATAAACAAAAGTCCAGGGCCTGATGGCTTCACAGAAAAAGTCTATCAAACATTTAGAGAAGAGTTAAAACATATCCTTCTGAATCAGTTCCAAAACACTGCAAAGGAAGGACACTCCCAAACTCATTCAGCGAGGCCACCATCACCCTGATACAAAAAAACAAAGATATCACACACACACACAAAAATACAGGCCAATATCACTGATGAACATAGATGCAAAAATCCTCAACAAAACACTAGTAATCTGAATCCAATAATACATGAAAGGATGATATACCATGATCAAGTGGGATTTTTCCCAGGGGTGAAAGGATTTTTCAATAACCACAAATCAATCAGGGTGATATACCATATTAAAAAATTTAAGAATAAAAACCATATTATCATCTCCATAGATGTAGAAAAAGGTTATGACAAAAACAATCACAACAATATCTTTTTCAATCTGTCTCCCAGAATAATGGAAATAAAGACAAAAGTAAACAAATTGGTTATGTTTTCCTTTGCTATGCAAAAGCTTTTAAATTTCATTGGGTCTCATTTTTTTTACTTTTGGTTTTATTTCCATTTCTCTAGGAGGTGGGTTAAAAAGGATCTTGCTGTGACTTATGTCATAAAATGTCCTGCCTAAGTTTTCCTCTAAGAGTTTTGTGGTGTCTGGCCTTACACTTAGGTATTTAATCCATTTTGAGTTTATTTTTGTGTATGGTGTTAGGGAGTGTTCTAATTTCACTCTTTTTCATGTAGCTGTCCAGTTTTCCCAGCACCACTTATTGAAGAGGCTGTCCTTTCTCCATTGTATACTCTTGCCTCCTTTATCTAAAATAAGGTGACCATATGTGCATGGGTTTATCTCTGGGCTTTCTATCCTGTTCCATTGATCTCTATTTCTGTTTTTTTTTTTTTTTTTTGCCAGTACCATACTGTCTTGATTAGTGTAGCTTTGTAGTATAGTCTGAAGTCCAGGAACTTGATTCCTCCAGTTCCGTTTTTCTTTCTCAAGATTGCTTTGGATATTCAGGGTAAAATACAATTCTCAGAATGGGAGAATATATTTGCAAATGAAGCAACTGACAAAGGATTAGTCTACAAAATTTACAAGCAACACATGCAGCTCAATATCAAGAAAACAAAGAACACAATCCAAAAATAGTCAGAAGACCTAAATAGACATTACACCAAAGAAGATATACAGATTGACAACAAACACATGAAAGGATGCTCAACAGCACTGATTATTAGAGAAATGCAAATCAAAACCACAATGAGTTATCACCTCACACCAGTCAGAATGGCCATCATCAAAAAATCTACAAACAGTAAATGCTGGAGAGAGTGTGGAGAAAAGGGAACGCTCTTGCACTGTTGGTGGAAATGTACATTGATACAGCCACTAGGGAAAACAGTATGGAGGTTCCTTAAAAACTACCATACGACCCAGCAATAGAACTACTGGGCATATACCCTGAGAAAGCCATAATTCAAAAAGTGTCATGTACCACAATGTTCACTGCAGCACTATTTACAATAGCCAGGACATGGAAGCAACCTAATTGTCCATCAACAGATGAATGGATAAGAAGATGTGGCACATATATACAATGGAATATTACTCAGCCATAAAAAGAAATGAAATTGAGTTATCTGTAATGAGGTGGATGGACCTAGAGACTGTCATACAGAGTGAAGTAAGTCAGAAAGAGAAAAACAAATACTGTATGCTAACACATATATATGGAATCTTAAAAAAAAAATGTTCTGAGGAACCTAGGGGCAGGACAGGAATAAAGACACAGATGTAGAGAATGGACTTGAGGACACGGGGAGGGGGAAGGGTAAGCTGTGACCAAGTGAGAGAGTGGCATGGACATATATACACTACCAAATGTAAAATAGATAGCTAGTGGGAAGCAACTGCATAGCACAGGGAGATCAGCTCTGTGTTTGTGACCACCTAGAGGTGTGGGATAGGGAGGATGGGAGGGAGATGCAAGAGGGAGGAGATATGGGGATATATGTATATGTATAGCTGATTCACTTTGTTATAAAGCAGAAACTGACACACCATTGTAAAGCAATTACACTCCAATAAAGATGTTTAATAAATAAATAAATAAACAAATTGGATCTCATTAAACTCGAAAGCTGTTGTTCAGCAAAGGAAACCATAAACAAAATGAAAAGAGAACCCACAGATTGGGAGAAAATATTTGCAAATGATGTGACTGACAAGGGATTAGTCTCCAAAATTTACAAACAGCTCATGAAGCTTAATATCATCATAACAAACAACCCAGTCAAAAAATGGTCAGAAACTCAAATAGACATTTCTCCACAGAACACATACAGATGGCCAAGAGGCACATGGAAAGATGTTCAACATTGCTAATTATTAGAGAAATGCAAATCAAAACTACAATGAGATATCACCTCACACCAGTCAAAATGACTATCATTGAATATTCACAAGCAATAAATGTTGGAGAGGATGTGGAGTGAAGGGAGCCCTCCTACACTGTTGCTGGGAATGTAAATTGGTGCAGCCACTATGGAGAAAATTATGGAGGTTCCTTAAAAATCTAAAAGTAGAACTACAATATGACACTGCAAACTCACCCCTGAGCATATATCTGGAGAAAAACATGTTCCAAAAGGATACATGCACCCCAGTGTTCATTGCAGCACTGTTTACAATAGCCAAGACATGGAAGCAATGTAAATGACCATCAACAGAGGAATGGATAAAGAAGATGTTGTACATATATACAATGGAATATTTCTCAGCCATTAAAAAGAATAAAATAATGCCATTTGCAGCAACATAGATGAACTTAGAGATTATCATACTGAGTGAAGTAAGTCAGACATAGAAATATCATATCATATCCCTTATATGCAGAATCTAAAAAGGAATGATACAAATGAACATATTTCTAAAACAGAAACAAGCTCACAGACTTAGAGAACAAACTTATGGTTACTGGGTGGAAGTATGGAGGGAAAGGATAGTTAGGGAATATGGGATTGACATGTACACACTGTTATATTTAAAATGTATAACCAACAAGGATCTACTATATATCACAGGGAATTCTGCTCAATGTTACTTGGCATCCTGAATAGGAGGGGAGTTTGTGGAGAATGGATACATGTATATGTATGGCTGAGTCCCTTTGCTGTGCACCTGAAACTATCACAACATTATTCATCAGCTATATTCCAATATAAAAGAGTTAAAAAAAAAAGATTTTGACTCACAGAAGGCTCAGGTGATTGTTAGCATTTTTTAACAATATTTTTTAATTAAAAATGGTAAAAATGAACTTATCTACAAAATAGAAGTAGAGTTACAGATGTAGAAAACAAACTTATGGTAATCAGGGGTAAGGGGAGTAGGGGCAAATTGGGAGATTGGGATTGACATATACACACTACTAAATATAAAATAGATAACTAATAAGGACCTACTGTAAGGCACAGAGAAATCTACTCAATACTCTGTAATGGCCTTATGGGAAAAGAATCTAAATAGGACTGGATAAATGTATAACTGATTCACTTTGCTGTACACCTGAAACTTATACAACATTGTAAATCAATGATACTCCAATAACATTTTTTAAAAATACAAAAAATTTAAATATTATTGTGAAAATAATAAATAAAATACATTTCACCCTAAAATATGTCAAATTAATTTAGTAGATATTTATCAAATACCTATTAGCAAACCATCCTGAATAATGGCTAATAATAATAGATAATAAAACCTTGTATTTATTAAGGGTTTCCTGCATACCAAGTATTCATGTAAGCATGTTATATATTTAACTCATTGACACTTTGAATGATTTAAGTTTCACCACACATTGATATCAGACAGCAACAGTATAGAGAAAACATTTCAGAGTCAGACGAACATGTGTTTGTATCTCAGTTCAACCACATAGTAATTGTGTGAGATTTTTACAGTAATGACTCCCAATGAATGATGCCTCTTTGTATCCTTGGCCTTGCATATTCCCCTCCTACAATGACTCTGGGCTTGGTCTTGTGACTTGCTTTGACCAAATGGACATTAGCAAAATTTACCTAAGGAGCTTCTTGAAAAGTGTTTGTGCATTGGGGCTTGCCTTCTCTCTTGCTGCTTTTACAGCTTTTGTTATGTAAAAAACTTGGCTAGCCAGTGAGAAACACATGGTTCAGCCTATAATTATCACCAACTTCTAGACATCTGAGTAAGGTCATCTCAGACCTCTCAACCCCAGTTGGGCTATCAGATGACTGCAGCTACACGATTGACCAAGAGGAGATCAGGTGAAGAACCAAGACCAAAGTGATGGTCCACACAATCCCAATGGGTAAATGGTTGTAATTTTAAGCTACTAAAGTTTATGATGGATAGTTATGCCAGTGATAGGTAAAATCACTTCAACTTTATTAGTTTTAGCTTCTCCATCTTTACAATACACATGGTAATATTTATATTAAAGAGTTGTGACAATTATTATATACAGCAATATATGTAAATGTGTCCATCACAATGCCTTGGACAAGCAAATAATAACTAAACTTAACTTCCCACATTCTATCCTTTCCCATTGCCAGCTTTAGCAGAAGAGTTTCTTTTTGGCCATATATTTTAAAAAATGAACAGAAGCGTAATTTCCATGAAAATTTCTCTGTTGGCTAGTGTGAGAGAAGCTACAGCATAGGAAAATAGTTATAATTACCCTAGGCAACTAAGGGATTGTTTGCTTCAAGATTTAGAGCATATCCAGTGTTCTAAATAAGTGAACTAAAGCAAACTGGTGGCTTCTCTTATTCACTTTTTTTTTCTATTCTAGGCAGAAAGAAGCCTTTCACAAAAGGTGCTATTCTACGAATTTACAAGCCTGCATCAGTCTGAAACTTTTTAAAAATTTCTATAACTTCTTTGGAGGAGGGAGAAAATTGCAGTTCTCTTTTTTTCCAAACACTGCCTCCCATTCTTCATCGCCCTTCATTCTTCCAGCTTCCACTTCCCACTCTGTTATCTATAACACTTCTTCCATAACACTTCTTCTTCCAGGATCCTCTCTTAAATTAGGTTTTTCTATCCTCAGTTCCATCCAAGAACATCTAATATGGATCTCTAAATCTAACTCAAATATTAGACTTTGTTAGAAATAAATCTTTTATTCTTTATTTTATTCATGACCTTGGAATTGTTAAATAATAACAACTTGTATTTGGTGAATGCTACTTGCTTGAAAAATAAGCTTTAGATGGTCCTAACCTCTAGTTTAAATTTTATTTATTGGCATGTGCAGAACGAGCCTCATTATGCTCCCTCAGTATCTCCATAACAGCTGGATACTGCTCTAGAAGTCCAAGGCCAAGTTCCATAAAGTTAGTCTGATTATCAACTTTGTGTTGCCTTTTCTCCAAGCTTTTAGGCTCTGATAATCCCAACCTCTTCCCTTTATTTTCCCCAACATGGTGAAAGCAGGCAGTGGGGGAGAATATAGTTGCCTACTGCAGTTATTATTTACCATAGTGTTTCCTTTCACTTTTTCAATTTTCCAATCTCTTGCACTAAATTATTTCTGTTGAAATACCTAATGTACAGAAACATTCATAGACAAAATGTAAAAGAATGGGCATGACTGGGTTCCAATAAAACTTTACTATAACAGGTGGAAAGCTGGATTTGTTCCATAGATCATAGTTTGCTGACCATTGATCTAAACTACTATGCTGTATTAATCAACAGAAATTTAACAAAGATTATTACTATTTATTACACTATTAATCCTTTCATTTAAAGTTATGTTCTCTTTGATGTTTTTCCCTAACATTATTTTATATTTTCTATGAATAAAAATTATTTTATTACTCTACAAATATCCAGGATATTCCAGATACACTTTGGATGTTGCTTCCAACATATGCCTTTAATAAACATATATATATTTTTAAAACATCCACACTGGATATTTCCACAGGTAGCACATCCAGACTAGGTATTTCCACAGGTAATTTATCTATCTAATTGTGTTATAGCTTTGTAGCAGTTACATACAGAAATGTATTGGCTATCTATAAATCTATGATCTTGTGCATATGTTCCATGTTATGTTTTAATTTTACATACATAAAATTGTTTTAGTCCCAAGCCAATGGATCAGGAGGCATTTTACTGTACTATCCATCCATATTTGGGGTATTCTTTACACTGTCACCCTCAATAATGCCAGTGTAGTCCTCCCCAGACTCTAAAGGGAGGAGACATTAGTATTATCTTTGTAAATAATGACAATTTTTTCTTTCCTCTATTTTATCTATATTTTTTTTCCATTGAACTTTAAGAACTTCACTTTTTTTTCTTTTGTTTCCATATATAAATTTTAAATTATGCTCTGTAGCAGCAGCTAAACTATTGTCTTATTTTTTTCCTAAAATAAATCCACTGCACATTTAATCTTCAAAACTGTGTATCTGTAATTTTCTCTCCATCTATAGTTCTTGGTTATGTGACTGAAGGGAAGTTGCAAGTGATACAGTTTAGAATAATCTGCTTTTATTCATTACTGAATAATAGATGGCAGTTGGAGATTTCATATTGTCAACTCTAATTTTGCATCCTAATCATGCTAGACACCTGGTCTTCAAAACCTGAAATAAATCCCATTACCACAATATTCCCTTCTGGATTACATAAGAATGTTGACATCTTTGGTAATAAATTTACTCAGACAGCTGCTAAGAATTTTACCAATCTTGAGAGCACATTCTAAAAGCAAAAGAGAAAATAGAGACCCTGGTTGATTACTTACCCAAAACATTTATCTTTTGGGGAAGCAGAGAAAATAATACATTTAACTGCCTGTAAAAGAAGGCATTAAGATATTATTTGTCTGTCATTTTGTGGTCTGTCTTGTAAGGTTTGTTTAGTGACATCTCATTTTTCATAAGAAGAAGGATAAATGACTTGAAAAGCATGGGTTGAATTTGGAATGAAAAGTCAGTCCCTGCCATTTCTTTTTGAGTAAAAATAAAAGTTTTCCCATGGAGATAGACAAAGCTGAAGCAACCCCTTTGGCCATTATGTTTACAGTCAATCTGGCCAGTGTAATGCCATCAGCAGAAGTGAAATTCTAAACAGCGTTCTAAACAGATTGGCTCTTACAGTTACTTAGACAGATGTGAATCCGGCTCACTTGTTGTCTTAATGCTTGCCTGTTGCTAATGATGTTCCAAAGTTATCAAGGAACGGAAATAAATGGCTGGACTGGTAGCTGCCTGGAGCTGCCTTAAGTGCTGGGCCTGCTGGGTATCAATTGTTTGGTGACTTTCATGTTAGAATGATACATTGATTTGTTTAAATGCTTCAGTGCATTAATGCTTCTTGTCTCTTCCCAAGCATTCAGTCTCATCTCATTCAGAAGAACAAAACTTTATTACAGAGAGAACATGTGCTATTCAGTGACTTGAAATATGATTGGCTGAACTGTTTGGATCTTTACCAAGCTATGTCTCAGAAGCACTTTTGAACTGAGACTGTGGAACACTCACTATTATGGAAGATGATGAGAAGAAAGGATTTGGTAAGAAAAAACAGAGTATTTAGACAGGCCTTATTAGCCAATTTTCTGATTCTCTCAGGAATAACTTTCACAAATTAGCAGCCTTAGGAAATTGCTGCTTTTTCTCCTCCCTCTCTCCCTTCTTCCTTCACTTCCTCCTTTATTCCCTCTCTCTCTTTTTAGCCCCCTTTCCTCTCCATCCTTCTCATCCATTTTTTCCTTAATGATATCTCTTCAGCTAATCTGATACCCAATCCCACAAAACACATAACTTACACATGATGAAGTACTCTAGAACGACAAATGTGCATCAAGGAACTCAAGGGACAGGTAGTAGTAATTAATGCAAGTTATCATGAAATAGAAACATATCAGACATTTCATCTGGGGGAACTCTGCCTTCTGAAAAAGTCTTAAATAGGAATTTATCTGTATGTTCCCTTTAAGGCAAGTATCTTTGGGAGGAGAAAATGCTTTCTTCCCCCACGTTTATTTCATCTTCTCCTCTTTGGTGGCTTTTATAAGGCTTCTTCCCTACATTTCAGCACAGATCTTTCTCTCTTTCACTCTGTCAGATTTATTTTTTATTTCTCTTAAAACAAAAAACTAGGAAGACAGTAGAAAAGTCAAATGCAGTGGTTATAGTTTTCATCAGCCTCAAATCCAAGTGTAAAATTTTAATTTATTTTATATATTTATAAATATAGAAAAGTCAAACTTTATTTCTAAATTGAGTCTCCATTTTCTATGATAGGAGCACAATCTTGTCATTACCTGATATACAGTTCAATGTGATGGTTTATCTATCAATTTGGATTTAAACTCAACAAATTTATGGTTTTCTTTTCTTTTTTTCCTGTTCTGTTGATATACTCTCTCGGTTTATAGAAGAAGGCTTCTATAAAATCATGGTACCCAATCTTCAATTTTCTGGTATTGACATCTGGTCTTTGATAATCTGCTTCTGTCTCCACAGGTACCTGCACAGATGGCCAGAAATTCCCTGTGATTATGTTCTCTGAGCCAGGCTCAACTGCATCTAGCCTCTAGCTCACAAGGTACCATACTGACATCTATAGCTTGGCATCCCATCAGGACTTCAAGACTCTTTAGGGCTCTAATTCCTCCTAGAAAGCTTGCTTCTCTCTCTAAGGCATGAGAAAATTCTGCTGTTCTCTAAGTATGAGACAGGGTGGTTAGGACTTTACAAAGATTTGTAATGTAGCTGATACTACCCTCCTCATGGGGTACCATGTTGAGCATAGGTTTCATCTGGTCTTTGGGGCCAAAAACCTTGAGAAGAAAAACTTTCTAGTAGATATTCTTCTATGTCTATTGTTTAAGCCCAGACCTCAGCTGACAAAAGCTCCCAAAAGCCTTACCTTATTCTCAAAATTATTATATTGACGTTTGAAACTCAAAATCTCATTATTTCTTTTTACTTTTTAATTAGGACAATCTTACTCCTCCCTGATGCATGATTAGATGGGAAAAGTCCCCTTGAATTTAAGGGAGAACCATCACTAATTTCCCGAAATTTCACTGTACAACTTCTCCCACTCTCCCATACTGGTTGCTGACTTTACTCCATACAGCTAGGCAGAAAGTCCATCCTTAAAGGGGGATCAGGATGGCCTATTTCTGTGTCTACTACAGAGGAATTGATGGAAAAACAATGTAGCAGAGAAAATATTTTAAACTACAATCTAAATCCCCATTGTCCAAAGGGATAGCACTAAAAATAATTAAGGAATAAGGTGATTCTTATGAGGACACATGAACTTTTACCTTAGGATGAAATGCAAAAATATGTGTCATTGAAATAATTGATGAAATTAACTGAGTGAGAGATTTGTTCCAGTAAAAAAGGAAAGGAGTGGGAAGTTATTTAAAGACTAGTCAGTTCAAATAAGTTCCCAATATTTGAAGGGTTTTTTTCTTATCCTTGGTCTTCATTTTCTTTCACTGGCATTCTGAAAATAGTTCAATAAAGAGTTTACTTTCTCATCAGATGTGATTTAGACAAAACCACCTACTTAATTGAGCCATGGAGACCTGCATTCAAATACATCTCTGCCCTGACATATTCTGACCGCATGGGCTTGGATGATTTATTTAACTTTTCACAATTTGATTTCTCATTTCTATAGTGAGCACAATTGTATGTATCTCATGGTTCTGTTATGAGGATCAAGTGTGATATTATAAAGGCCTGAGAAGCAACCTCAGTACAGGTAAATACTGAGGTCCATGTGCTATGCTCAACTCTCCCTTATCTAGAGAGTAAGATTTAGTTGTTTGCAGTGAGATCTTGAATCCTATTGTTTTACCTTTTATGAATTATATTTGTATACCATTCTGAGTTGAACAGCCAAGATATGTGGTAAAAATAACCTCATCCACAAGTACTTAAGAAGACCCAGCTCTGTGTAGGGACATGTTGCCTATCAAAACTGTGTTTCTTCATGTACCTGCAAGAGTGGATCATTGACCCATAGTCCTGAATCTTTTCCCATAGGTTATAAACAAGAATTCTAACAGATCCAAATGCTTTCTGCATTCCCTAAATCAGGATGTGCTATGCCGGTGCTCTGGCCAGGGCTTCTCATTATGGTGAGGTTGAAAGAAACACTGTAGCCCTGATTGAAGGTGATAATTGCAATATCAAATCAGAAATAAAACTATGATTAGGTACACAATGTTTGTCAATATTCCATTATAACCTTTATTTCTTGAGACTAAAGGACAAGGCTTTTATATTTCCTTTTTTTAATGTGCTATAGACTTTAAGTTATGCAAGAGGTAAAGTTACCAATGCTTGTTGATTAGCTGAATAGTTTTGTAAAGCATCACATATAATTTTTTGCCTCCATTTATCAAAATAGGATGCAAAAGAAGGATTTGTAATGAGTTTTTTTGTTGTTGCTTTCTGTTATTTTTCTCTTCTTTGCAGAATACAGAACAACTAGGCTCACATAGAGTATCTTTTAACTAAGCCCTGTGGCTGTCCCCAAACCCAGTGTATATATGTTCTCCTTCTGCAGGGAATGGATATGAGGCTGATTGGGGAATGTCTCATAATTGATTTCCAATAGAGATACAGAACTCCTAAGGACAGGCTTCAGTCTTGAGACAATATGTAATAAAGACATTTACTTAATTATTCTGCCAGTGTAAACAAGTGGAATCTGAAATAAAGAATGTTGTTAAAGACAGGATATCTTATTAGTTCCTTGTACATAGAGTTCAAATTAATGACTAACACAGGGTTATCAAGAAAGGTACAGAAAAGAATAATAAATGGATAAGGAGACTTTGCAATACCACATTCGTAGACTCAATTTATGGATTATTGATAAAATTCTTAGACAGAGTTTATTTCCTTAAAGTAAAATTTCTACAACATAGTTTAGTATATACAATTGGACTTTGAGTTAAAATGCTAAAGATTCAAATCCTGGTAAGATCACAGATTAATAGGATACTCTGAAAAAAGTTTTCCTGAGCTTATTTTTCTCATTTGTGTCTACCCTATCCCCTGACACAGTATGTATTCAGTATTTTCGAAATTGCCCTTTTTATATGGCTTATTTACCTCCATACATACCTGGTTCTGTGCTATGTTCTCTGAAGGAGTACCCTAAAGGAGCTTACAAATACATTTAAGAAATAATACTTAAATTCACAAAATAAACAAATGATTTACAAGTGCAGTAATTGTAATTAAACATTTATTAAAAGTAGTTGCCGGGCTTCCCTGGTGGCACAGTGGTTGAGAGTCTGCCTGCCGATGCAGGGGACACGGGTTGGTGCCCCGGTCCGGGAAGATCCCACATGCTGCGGGGCAACTAGGCCCGTGAGCCACGGGTGCTGAGCCTGCACATCTGGAGCCTGTGCTCCGCAACGGGAGAGGCCACAACAGTGAGAGGCCTGCATACCACAAAAAAAAAAAAAAAAAAAAAAAAGTAGTTTCCAATATACCATAATTTGTAGAAAAACTAATATTGAAAGAAAAAACAAATTATGATAAATGGCAAGGTTTCAGAGTGAAGATTAATCCAAACTGAACTTTGTCGTCAGTGTGGGCTTTTTTTTTTTTTTTTTTTTTGCAGTGAGTGTGATAGAGGAAGTTGACAAGCTGATTACATAACTGATAAAATTATGAGGAAGTGGGTAAACTCCACCTGGCAGAAGACACTTAAAATCAGGGGAAAAAAAACATTGCACAAGGCCAAGAGTATCAACCGGTAGAGGATATGGAGTATGAAGGTAAAAAGTATATTTAATCTGATAAATTATAAGTGGGAGTCCCAAAGGCTTTACTCTAAAGAGTTACAAGTGATACCAGATGTAATACATGCTCATCCCAGGATCCCTGCTCTGAGAAAACTAGCCTTAACAATCCACTCATCCACAGTACTGGGCTCTGGAAATATATTTATATAATACAACCTTGAGCACCTCTCAACAACTCCATTCTTCTCCACACTTTTGGCAAAATATTGGAAGTGAATACCTCATCTGAATAGGGCAGGAGTAAGTTGCATGTCAGATCTTATCATCTCTCTAAGGAATGTAGAAATAGAAGTTAATAGTATTTTTAGCAGTCTCTGTTGGGCAAATGAACTGAGACTATGGGTAGTTAGTGCACAGAGTTATGCTTTTGAGCCTCATGCACATGCAAAGAGGATTTATAGTCTTTGCAAGAAAGGCAGAAGAGAGAGACAGGGAGAGAGAGAGAGAGAGAGATTGAAGAGAAAGGAAAAAAAAAAGAGAGAGAGAGAAAGAATATGAAAGAGGGCTTCCCTGGTGGTGCAGTGGTTGAGTCCGCCTGCCGAAGCAGGGGACACGGGTTCATGCCCCGGTCCGGGAAGATCCCACATGCCGTGGAGCGGCTGCACCCATGAGCCATGGCTGCTGAGCCTACGCATCCAGAGCCTGTGCTCCACAACGGGAGAGGCCACAACAGTGAGAGGCCTGCGTACCGCAAAAAAAAAAAAAAAAAAAAAAAAAAGAATATGAAAGAGACACAGAAAGGAAAGAGAGATGAGAAATCAGAGTTTTCTGGAGATAACGAAAGAATAAATTCAGTTTCTGCCATATTTCTAGTCTCTGCTCAAGTCAGTCTTTTTAAATTTTTACCTTTGGTTACTTTTTTATACCATTGCATCCTTACATTACCTTTTTCCCCCTCCTGGGTTATTTATTTTACTTAGAATAGGGTTCTTTATTTAGAACCAAAAATCTCTGCTTGAGATAGAAGTGCTAGTATTGAGCAGATTGGATGAAAATAGGGATGGACAAGGAAAAGTAAAATCAACTAGACAATATTTGGGAGGGAGGAAATAGGTAATTAGGAAGTTACTTGGTATAGAAAGTAAGGGATCGATGCAAGAAATATTATAAAGGAATGTTCAACAAGAATAAGTGGATGATCATTTATGAAACTTTGTAGGAAATAGCCAAAAGTCACAAATGTAAATACACAAAACCTTATTAAGTATATACTATGTACTATATCATAATGCTGAAGGATTAGAAGACTAACAGTTACAGGGGAGCCAGGATATTAGCTAAATTATTTGATTTTGGAAGAACAATAGTGAATTTTATTGAGGGTTTTATTAAAATTTAAACTAAGTTATGGTGAGGAGTATGTCTGTATTATTAATCATTGGTGCCTAGAAAAATGCCTACTGCTTTATATTTGCTCAGTAAAATTATTATGAATAATTAAGAGTATTTTGGATGATAGCAGCACACTAAGGGGTACATAATGAGCAGGAAAGAATTTATTTATTTAATTTTTATTTGCTGTATAACCATTGGTGTTAGAAAAAAACAAGATCAGTGAAATATGGTAAACCTTGATAGAGGGATCGTGCAGCCCACAAAAAAAGAATCAAAGCTAAAGGTACAGGGCTTCCCTGGTAGTGCAGTGGTTGAGAGTCCGCCTGCCGATGCAGAGAACACGGGTTCGTGCCCCAGTCCGGGAAGATCCCACATGCCGCAGAGCGGCTGGGCCCATGAGCCATGGCCAGTGAGCCTGTGCGTCCAGAGACTGTGCTCCACAACGGGAGAGGCCACAACAGTGAGAGGCCCGCATACCGCCAAAAAAAAAAAAAAAAAAAAAAAAAAAAAAACTAAAGGTACAGATATGAGGTAAGATGGTATAGGAAAAGCCATTAAAATTTGAGAGTGAGAGACTTTGGCAAAGGGGTTCCAGGTTACCTTTATTAGAATTTTTGTTCAATAAATAGTTTATTACCTTACTCTCCACCAAAATTTTTATAGGTTTGAAAAAAATTGACGTGCAGTTAGTTAAACATTTAAAACAAGAATAGCCATCAACCACACTGATATTTTGTAATCTGATATCTAATGCATAGGTTTTTGGGTATTTTTAAGAAAACAATTTTATTCTCAAAAATGTACTGGAGTCAGCTGAAATGCCTAGAACTAGATGTGGTTATTACTTTTTTGTTATTGGAGAATAATTGCTTTACACTGCTGTGTCAGTTTCTGCTGTACAGCAAAGTGAATCAGCCACACATATAACATATACCACCTCTTTTTGGATTTCCTTCTCATATAGGTCTCCACAGAGCACTCAGTAGAGTTCCCTGTGCTATACTGTAGATTATCATTAGTTATCTATTCTATACATAGTAGTGTATATATGTCAATCCCAACCTCCTAATATATCCCATCATCGCCCCCCCCCTTTTCCCCTTGGTGTCCATATGTTTGTTCTCTATATCTGTGTCTCTATTTCTGCATTGCAAATAAGATCAGCTACACCATGTTCTAGATTCCACATATATGCATTAATATACCATATCCGTTTTTCTCTTTCAGACTTACTTCACTCTATATAACAGACTCTAGGTCCACCCATGTCTTTGCAAATGACACAATTTAATTCCTTTTTATGGCTGAGTACTATTCCATTGTATATATGTACCACTTCTTCTTTATCCATTACTCTGTTGATGTACACTTAGGTTGCTTCCATGTCCTGGCTATTGTAAATAGAGCTGCAGTGAACATTGTGGTACATGACTCTTTTTGAATTATGGTTTTCTCAGGGTGTATGCCCAGGAGTGGGATTACTGGGTCGTATGGTAATTCTATTTTAAGTTTTTTGATGAACCTCCATACTATTCTCCATGGTGGCTGTATCAATTTACATTCCCACCAATAGTGCAAGAGGGTTCCCTTTCTCCACACCCTCTCCAGCATTTATTGTTTCTAGATTTTTTGATGATGGCCATTCTAACTGGTGTGAGGTGATAACTCGTACTTTTGATTTTCATTCCTCTAATTATTAGTGATGCTGAGCACCTTTTCATATGCCTCTTGGCCATCAGAATGTCTTCTTTGGAGACATGTCCATTTAGGTCTTCCACCCATTTTTTGAATGGGTTGTTCATTTTTTTTGATATTGAGCTTCATGAGCTGCTAGTATATTTTAGAGATTAATCCTTTGTCAGTTGCTTCATTTGCAAATATTTCTCCCATTCTGAGGGTTGTCTTTTCATCTTGTTTATCATTTCCTTTGCTGTGCTAAAGCTATTAAGTTTCATTAGGCCCCATTTGTTTATTTTTGTTTTTATTTCCATTTTTCTAGGAGGTGGGTCAAAAAGGACCTTGCTGTGATTTATGTCATAGAGTGTTCTGCCTATCTTTTGCTCTAAGAGTTTTGTAGTGTCTTTAATTTTGGTCTTTAACCATTTGGGGTTTACTTTTGTGTATGGTGTTAGGAAGTGTTCTAATTTCCTTCTTTTACCGGTAGCTGTCAAGTTTTCCCAGCATCACTTATTGAAAAGGCTTTTCTTCATTGTATATTCTTGCCTCCTTTATCAAAGATAAGGTGATCATAGATGCATGGGTTTATCTCTGGGCTTTCTATCCTGTTCCTTTGATCTATATTTCTGTTTTTGTGCCAGTACCATACTGTCTTGATTACTGTAGCTTTGTAGTATAGTCTGAAGTCAGGGAGACTGATTCCTCCAGCTCCATTTTTCTTTCTCAAGATTGCTTTTGTTATTTGGGGTATTTTGTGTTTCCATACAAATTGTGAAATTTTTTTTTCTAGCCCTGTGAAGAATGTCATTGGTAGTTTGATAGGATTGCCTTGAATCTGTACATTGCTTTGGATAGTAGAGTCATTTTCACAATGTTGATTCTTCTAATCCAAGAACATGGTATATCTCTCCATCTGTTTGTGGCATCTTTGATTTCTTTCATCAGCATCTTATAGTTTTCTGCATACAAGTTTTTGCCTCCTTGGGTGTATTTATTTCTAGGTATTTTATTCTTTTAGTTGCAATGGTGAATGGGATTTTTTCCTTAATTTCTCATTCTGACCTTTCATTGTTAGTGTATAGGAATGCAAGATATTTATGTGTATTATTTTTTTTTATCCTGAAACTTTAGTAAATTCACTAATTAGCTCTAGTAGTTTTCTAGTGGCATTTTTAGGATTTTCTATGTATAGTATCATGTCATCTGCAAATAGTGACAGCTTAACTTCTTTTTTGATTTGGATTTCTTTTATTTCTTTTTCTTCTCTGATTGCTGTAGCTAGGACTTCCAAAACTATGTCGAATAATAGTGGTGAGAGTGGGCCACCATGTCTTCTTCCTGATCTTAGAGGAAATGCTTTCAGTTTTTCACCATTGAGAATGATGTTTGCTGTGGGTTTGTCATATATGGCCTTTATTATGTTGAGGTAGGTTCCCTCTATGCCCACTTTCTGGAGAGTTTTTATCATAAATAGGTGCTGAATTTTGTCAAAAGCTTTTTCTGCATCTATTGAGATTATCATATGATTTTTATTCTTCAACTTTTTAATATGGTGTATCATATTGTTTGATTTGTATGCATTGAAGAATTCTTACATCCCTGGGATAAATCCCACTTGATCATGGTTTATGATCCTTTTAATGTGTTGTTGGATTCAGCTTGCTAGTATTTTGTTGAGAATGTTTGTGTCTATGTCCGTCAGTGATATTGGCCTCTAATTTTCTTTTTCTGTGATATCTTTGTCTGGTTTTCATATTGGTATGATGGTGACCTCATAGTACGAGCTTGGGAGTGTTCCTCCCTCTGCAATTTTTTGGGAGAATTTGAGAAGCATAGGTGTTAACTCTCTCTAAATGTTTGATAGAATTTCCCTGTGAAGCCATCCAGTCCTAGACTTTTGATTGTTGGAAGATTTTTGATCACCTTTTCAATTTCATTATTTGTGGTTGGTCTGTTCATATTTTCTATTTCTTCCTGGTTTGGTTTGGGAAGGTTGTAATTTTCTAAGAATTTGTCTATTTCTTCCAGGTGTTCATTTGATTGGCATATAGTTGCTTGTAATCATCTCTTATGATCCTTTGTGTTCCTGTGGTGTCCACTGTAAGTTCTCCTTTTTCATTTCTAATTTTATTGATTTGAATATTTTCCCTTTTCTTCTTTATGTGTCTGGCTAAAGGTTTATCAATTTTGTTTATTTTCTCAAAGAACCAGCTTTTATTTTCTTTGTTCTTTGCTATTGTTTTCTTCATTTCTATTACATTTATTTCTGCTTTAATCTTTATGATTTCTTTCCTTCTACTAACTTTGCATTCAGTTGTCCCTCTTTGTCTAATTTCTTTAGGTGTAATATTAGGGTTTTTATTTGAGATTTTTCTAATTTACTGAGGTAAGATTGTATTGCTATAAACCTCCCTCTTAGAACTGCTTTTGCTGCATCCCATAGGTTTTGGGTCATTGTACTTTCATTCTCATTTGTTTCTAGGTATTTTTTTTTTATTTCCTCTTTGATATCTTCAGTGATCTCTTGGTTGTTTACTAGCACATTGTTTAGCCTCCATGTGTTTGTGTATTTTACATTTTTTTCCTGTAATTGATTTCTAATCTCATAGCATTGTGTCCAGGAAAGAGGCTTGCCATGATTTCAGTTTCATTAAAGTTACCAAGGCTTGATTTGTGACCCAACATATGATCTACTGTGGAGAATGTTCCATGTATGCTTGAGAAAAAAGTGTGTATTCTGCTGCTTTGGGATGGAATGTCCTATAAATATCAATTAATTCTCTCTGTTCTAATGTGTCATTTAAGGCTTGTGTTTCCTTATCAATTGTCTGTCTAGATGATCTATCTATTGGTGTAAGTGGAGTGTTAACATCCCCCACTATTACTGTGTTATTGTTGATTTCCCCTTTCATGGTTGTTAGCATTTGCCTTATGTATTGAGGTCCACTTATGTTGGGTACACAAATATTTATAATTGTTATGTCTTCCTCTTGCAAAGATCCCTTGATCATTATGTAGTGTCCTTCCTTGTCTCTTGTAATAATATTTATTTTAAAGTTTATTTTGTCTGATGTGATACTGCTACTCAAGTGTCCTTTTGATTTCTATTTGCATGAAATATCTTTTTCCATCCCCTCACTTTCAGTCTGTATGTGTCCCTAGGTCTTAAGTGGGTCTCTTGAGGACATCAGATATATGGGTCTTGTTTTTATGTCCATTCAGCCAGTCTGTATCATTTGGTTGGAGCATTTAATCCATTGATATTTAAAGTAATTATTGACATGTATGTTCTTATTACCATTTTCTTAATTATTTTAGGTTTGTTTTTATAGGTCTTTTTTTTTCTCTCTTGTGTGTTCCACCTAGAGAAGTTCCTTTTTCATTTGTTGTCAAATGGATCTGGTGGTGCTGAATTCTCTTAGCTTTTGCTTGTCTGTAAAGCTTTTGATTTCTCGGTCAAATCTGAATAAGAGCCATGGCGGGTAGAATAATATTGGTCGTAGGTTTTTCCCTTTCATCACTTAAAATATATCCTGGCATTTCCTTCTGGCTTGCAGAGTTTCTGCTGAAAAATCAGATAATAATCTTATGCGGATTCCCTTGTATTTTATGTATTGCTTTTCCCTTGCTGCTTTTAATATTTTTAATTTGTATTTAATTCTTGTTAATTTGATTAATATGTGTCTCAGCATGTTTCTCCTTGGGTTTATTCTGTATGGGACTCTCTGAACTTCCTGGACTTGGGTGACTATTTCCTTTACCACATTAGGTAAGTTTTTAACTAAAATCTCTTCAAATATTTTGTTCAGACCCTTTCTCTTTCTCTTTTTTTTTCTTTTTTCTCGGAACACTATAATTCGAATGTTGGTGAATTTAATGTTGTCCCAGATGTCTCTGAGACTGTCCTCATTTCTTTTCATTCTTTTTCTTTATTCTGCTTGGTGGTGGTTGTTTCCACCATTCTATCTTGCAGTTCACTCATCCATTCTTCTGCCTCAGTCATTCCCCTATTGATTCCTTCTAGTGTATTTTTTATTTCAGTTATCGTGTTTTTCATCACTGATTGTTTTTTCTTTAGTTCTTCTAGGTCCTTGTTAAACATTCTTTGTGTCTTCTCGATCCATGCCTCCATTCTTTTTCCAAGGTATGGATCATCTTCACAATCATTTTTCTGAATTTTTTTCAGGGAGATTGCCTATTTCCTCTTCATTTATTTGGTCTTGTGGGAATTTACTTTGCTCCTTTGTCTCTAACATATTTCTCTGTCATCTTATTTTGTCTAACTCACTGTGTTTATTGTATCCTTTCCACAGGCTGCAAGTTCATATTTCCTCTTGATTCTGTTGTCTTCTCCCTAGTGTGTGAGGTTGGTGCAGGGACTTGCATAGGCTTCCTGGTGGGTGGGACAGGTGCTGGTGCTCTCGTAGGTGGAGCTGAGTCTTTTCCCTCTGATGACCAAGGTTGTGTCAGTTGGTGTGTTTCTGGGTATCTGTGAGCTCAGTACAACTTTAGGCAGCCTGTCTGCTGATGGCTGGGACTGTGTTCCTGTCTTGCTGTTTTTTTGGTGTGAGGTATACAGCACTGGAGCTTGACGGCAGTTGGGTAGAGCTGAGTCTTGGTGTCGAGATGGATACCTTGGGTAGAGTGCATGCTGATTAATATTCCCTGGGCCTAGGAATTCTCTGGCAGCCCAGCGTCCTGGACTTTGTGCCCTCACCGCAGAGGCCAAGACCTGACCTCTGGCCAGGAAACAAGGAGTCTGCAAGCCATACATCACAGCCAGAGGAAAAACAAAAAAAGGAAAATAAAACAAACAGACAAACAGAACCCAAGCCAAGTAGCAAAAACAAACAGCAACAACAACACAGAAAAAAACCCAAAAAAAACAAAGAAAAAGGAGGAAAGAAAACAAACAGAAAAACCAAACCCAAGACTAATGATAAAAACCAAACCAAACAAACAGAAACAAAGAAACAGACCAAAAAAAGACAAAAATATAAAAAACAAGAGAACAAGGAAACAAAAGAACTCAAAAGTGAGAAAAATCAATGAAGACTAAGCTAACAAAAACAAAAAATGGAAAAGAAAAGAAAGCAAAGTATCAATTAAAAAAAAGCACAGAAAATATAAAACACTTGAAAGCAATCAAAAAGAAGAACCACAACAAGAAAAAAAACAAAACAAAAAAGTAAAATAAAAATAAAATTTAAATATTAAAAAATTTAAAAATAAAAACAACATCTAAAGAAAATGAAAGAAACAAAAAAAGAATAATAGTAATAAGAATATTTTCCTGATGCCTCCTCTGTCAGTGTCCTTGCTCCCACAGTGATCCACAGCCAAACCCTGCCTCCCCAGGAGGCCCTCAAATACCCCAGGTAGGTCTCTGGACCAGCTGTGGGCACCATGGGGCCAGCTCAGTCTTTGATCTGGCCCAAATCCCACATGTACTTGGCCCCAAATCCACTGCTGCTAAAGCTAGACTGGTCTCAGTTGTGGGAACACTCATTGTCTATTCAGACATTCCAGACTTGCAGGATTTATCAAGCCAATTGTGGGGATTTAATCTGCAGCTTGTGCAACTGCATGGGGAAATTTCTACTCCTCTTCCTTAATCACTTCTTAGGCTCAGCTTTGATTTTGGCCTCACCCCTGCATGTGCACCATCCTCAGGCCTCTGTTCACTACACAGGCAAGAGGGAGTGAAAGCAGCAGCTGATTGGGACACACTCACTCAGGCCAGGGGGGGATATGGTGGCCACAACTGGGGTGTGTGATGTCCCTGCATCCCCAGAAACCAACAAGCAGTTGCAATAGACTGGGGTGCACTCACTCTGGTAAGAGTCCCTCTCAGTGTCCAAAAAGGCAGGCACTGGTGTGTGGGGGCAGTAGTGGCCCCATCCATTGTGCACCAGTCAACGATGGTGTTTCATTTCCTATGCAGACTCCACTAACTTCCAGTCATGGATCCCCTCACTCACTCCTGTCTCCTCTGTTTTATCCATGCAGCCGAGTGGTCCTCTCTCTGGACCCACTCTCTTAATCCAACGCTTTAGCACTCAGCCCCTGCCAGCATCAGAAGATTCCTGTCTCAGGCAGGGGTGCCCAGTGCTGATTCCCTAGGAGGTTTGGCATGGGAGGCACTCAGGACCTCAGAGCCTACAGAGGTGGAGGAGGCCTTGGCTTGAGGGGCGGGCAAGTCTGTTCAGATGGGTGCCCTTCTTAGTGCCCACAGAGACAGAAGCCAGTGGGTGGGGAATGGGGTTGAAATGGCAGCCCCACCCCTTGTGTGCCACTCAACAATGATGTCTTACTTCTATGGAGTCCTGGACTTCTTCCCCAATTTTCCCATTTGTAGAGTTCTTTACTCCTGTCCCTTCAGGATGTATTATCACAGCCAACAGCTGTCCCCTCCCAGGGTCCATGCTCCAAACCCCACTTTCCATCATGCATCACCCCCTACGCAGTAGGAGACACATGACTCAGGCTGGGGTGCACAGGGCTGCAACACAGACCATGCATGCAGTTCTTGTTTTATCCTGCCTTCCACAGACCACCCACTGCATTCCCCTTTGATTCCCCAAAGGTCCATTTCTGTCCGAGCTGATTTCCCCACTGTGAGGGTTTTTTTCTGAGTGCAGGAACATCTCCTCACCTTCAGCTTCCCACTAAGGTTACTGGTTCCTTTTTTGATTCCCCTTTTCTTTTTTTCTTTATTTCATCCTACCCAATCAACAGGGGATTTTTCTTGTCCTTTTAGGTGTCTGAAGTCTTCTACTAATGTTCAGCAGGTGCCCTGTGAGAATTGTTTCATTTGTAGTTGTATTCTTGGTATACTTGTGAGGAGAGACAAATTCTGTGTCTTCCTATACTGCCATCTTGACTCCTACCCCCAATGCATAGGTCTTTGTTGTAAGCAGCTTTCCCTTTTTGCAGTGTTTAAGATCAATACTCATTTCTCATCAATGTGCATTGGTAGAACTGACAATATCAAGTACCATTGGTAATGTTTAGAGGTCCTATGAGAGGCTTACAGAAGATTCAAAATGCCAACAAGAAGATATTGAGAGAAAAATATGGTGTGTCCTTTTCCACTGAGGATGTCATATATCATGGCAAGTGCAAGAGCTATAGTGAGGGAAAACCAGGTATCAGTGGGGAAAATCATATTAAGCAGCAAGAATAAGGGGCAAAGCAAGAAATAAAAGAGGAAAATGAGCTAGGAGAGTTCTAATTATGGTGGAATGATGATTAGAGAAGAGTGGGTTGAGAGGAGTCATTCAGATCAAAGGATTTGAATAGTGAAATCATGCTTGGATTCAGCATGAGTGTAGTATTGATAGGAATAGAGTGGGATGATTAAATAGTTAGTTTATAAATCTCACTAGGAGATTAAAGCCCAGAATTTTAAGGGAGTTTGGGAGACTGCTGTAAGCTAATGACTACTCAAGAAAAGAATCCAGTAACCTAGCAACAATCTATTCTACCTTGAAGGAAGATTGGGCACATTCAAGTGCCAGGCACACTCAACCCACAAGTCCTGATAGTTAAAACATGACAATAGATATGGGGTTGGAATCTTGTTACATGAAGTAAGGAAGTTAACAGTCCTTGAAGATTAACATTTCTGCATGTAGTCAAGATAGGAATAGAGGTGAAAGGGGTAAAGAAATTAGGTGAAAGGGGACATTATACCAAAATCTGAGATGAATTACCATATTTTAGTTTCTGTTACCACCCTTTTGCTAATATACATGTGATTTAAATAGCACCATAACAGTCCCAGTAATATCATATCAGGTTAAAGGAGGGATTAACAATGTAAGCCATGATGTCTACCAAAAAATGAGGAAGAAAGCAGTCTTCTCCCCTTCGTACTTTTTCTTTGATTATAAAAATGTAGCCTTTTTTTATTCTCTGCTTATATCTCTCACAAGCATCCTATGCACTATTTGTCTATCACTTTGCCTCACCCTGAATTCTTTCGGTGCTGAGACAAGAGAACCCAAGCTTCAGTAAGTCTTGACATCAGGTTAAAAGTTTTAATTAAAAGACAGTGGGTTTGAGTCACCTCCTAAATCAGCAATTATGGGTTCAAGTCCCAATGTGAAGTTTGGCTGGGTTCGAGTCCCATCCAAGGAGGAATGAAGTTTCAGTAGTTGAGTAGATATAGCATAATGGAGTTTGGTGAGTAGATATAGTATAATGGAGCTCTATATGACTAAACAGGTAATGTTTATCCATAAAAATCCACCTGGTCACTCTACAGATGGATCTATATTGATGTGTTTAATAATTACTAGTCAAATACATAAAATATGCAAGTTATTGTTCTAGGAACTGTGGGAAGTTAATAATGAACCTAACAGGAACCATCTTTTCAAAGCTGAAATTAGCAAAGCTTACAAGAGAGGTACACTCAAAGTAGTTTGAAGCATCCAGAAGAAACTTCTGGGAAGATTTTTTCTAAATATTCTTACCTAAAGTAAGTGTAAGGCCAACTGGCCCGAGGCAGGGGAACACAATCAGATTCACAGGTTGCATCAGACCGAAATTCTCCAGACCACCCAGTTCCAGAAACTGCCCTGGAGACATTCCGGACCACCCAGTTCCAGGAACTGACCTGGGGACTTTGAACCCAGCCCAGCCTTCCCGCCTTTCGAGGGGCGGGACCAATGGTCCCCCAGGATACCCGAAAAGACCACCAAATAAGGAATACCCTGCGCCCTCCCAGATTCACCACACCCCTTTCCCTTCTTCCCGGGTGCGACTTCTCTGGCCCCTTTCTCTCGGACCAGTGAAGCTCGCCCGGGAGCGCTCCCTAATAAAGCTCATTTGAAGGTTTCCTCTGTTTCGCGGTGCCGTTTGTTAAGATCCGACCTTACAGTAAGCCCATCCCTAAAAAATGGTCTACTATCACTAAGGAAAAACACAGAAAAATGAATGAGGGCCCCAAGTTCATACCTATACACAAGAAAGAAGAAAGGAAAGAATGCACAGTAGGTCAGTAAACAATGGTATAAAATTTAAACTCCATTAAAAAATCTAAGAAAATCATGTGGGAAGCAATTACTCTTCATGTGTCCCAGGTGATTTACAGAAGACTTATGATTAGAGTTGGCCAGAGAAGACATGGCACTTGGGAAGCTGATGTGCACTCTGCCATTTCCCTTCCTGGACACAGCCTAGAGTTAGATGTAGTCCACATTGCTTCTGTTCTTACCACTGACATCCCCCAGTTCCCACAGAGTTTGCTCTTCTGTGATCACAAAGCTGAGCCGCTGGCAGGGGACAAATTGCTTTCAACAGAGGGGACCAGATGCATTTTCTTTGCTGCTGTGGCAGCAACTCAAGCAACAGTTCCATTGAAAGAAGTTCTACCCTAAATACTTAAGGCTAGGCAAGTGATTAATATGCAAGCTTAAGCCAAAGAAATTACAAGCACTCTGCTCTAGAGAAGTTTAAGTCAGTGAGAGATCCAAATAATGGGAGTCTTGAGGAACCATTCCAAAAATCAGAGGAAACTGAAAGAAAAGCTTAAAATAACATTTTTAAAAGAAAAAAAAATCAGAGAGGTTTAATAAATTTATATGACCTCTTACTGGATTGTAAACATTCAAAGTGTTAGTAAATAGAAGAGGGAATGGTGCAAAGGAGAAAATAAATTAGATGGCATATACAACACTGCAGTATTTCCCAACTAAAATCACAGTGCAGACAAGACGGGCAAACTGGCTGAATTTCTTTGAGAACTCTTCAAACTGTGAAGGAGTGGGAAAGGGGAAGGAAAAACTACCTGAGCTGCAAAGTGGAAAAAAAAGAGATAAAAATTAAATCTTTAAAAATTTGCTTTTCTAATCCCTGAAATACAATAAGCAAAACTGCAAAAGAAGATTTAAGGGAAGAAAGTATATTTAATCTGATAAAGCCCTGTAGAAAGGACAGAGGAAAAGTCTCATCTCTATATCTCTCTCAACTCTCCATTGTCCCGGTACAGCTTCTGCCTTAATTAAAAAAAAAAATAAAATAAATCTATTTTTTACTGATTTATTTGGCAACTGCACAAGAATGACAAATAACTCTATGGCAGAATGGGTTTTCATTCCTCAGTTCTCTTTATTCCAAAATCAGATTGCATTCACTGGAACTTAATCAGGTATCATTAAAATCTTCCTTCTCTCTCTCCTTTTTCCTTTCTGTCTCTATCTAGGGTCTTGGTTTAAACAAGTTTTAGATGACACTCAACTGAAAGTTGACTTTTGGATGAAAAGATTAGGTATGTCCATGACCTGCCAATGTTAGTCTATTTCACTACAAGGTCACCACATGAACCAACATTGTATCAGCATCTGCAATTTCTAGGCATTCATTTTTATAGAGTGTTGCAGGAATGCAAAGATGACCAAAACACAGTCACTTCCTCAGGCTGGTGTAGTGGGAAGAGCCCAGGGCTGAAATCAGAAGACAGTTGACCAGATTCTGCCACTGTAGTTATGACTGCATTCCCTCCACATTCCTTTCTTTAAAATAGTACTCTGCCAGCAGTCTATAGTGACATGATGGGCCTAGATGGACAGACTTCTATTCTGTGCCAACAACCAACCCACTGACTGCAGGTTCTCAGCTCAGGGATGAAGTTGGGATTAAGGCTATCAGATTTTATTTCTAAAATGTAAATTTAGAATACTAGGTTATTAGAATATTAGATATCACAAAATAGGAATATTACAGACCAATTACAGACCAATTACAGACCAATTACAGACTGATGAATATAGATGCAAAAATCCTCAACAAAATATGAGAAAACAGAATCCAACAACACATTAAAAGGATCATACACCATGATCAAAAGGGATTTACCCCAGGAATGCAAGGATTCTTCAATACACACAAATCAAACAAGGTGATACACCATATAAAAAAAATTAAAGAATAAAAACCGTATGATCATCTCAATAGATGCAGAAACTGCTTTTGACCAAATTCAACACCCATTTATGATAAAAACTCTCTAGAAAGTGGGCATAGAGGGAACTTACCTCAACATAATAAAGGTCATATATGACAAACCTATAGCTAACATCATACTCCATGGTGAAAAGATGAAAGAATTTCCTCTAAGATCAGGATGTCTACTCTCACCACTTTTATCCAACATAGTATTGGAAGTCCTAGTCATGGCAAGCAGAGGAGAAAAAGAAATAAATGGAATACAAATTGGAAAAGAAGAAGTAAAACTGTCACTGTTTGCAGATGACATGATACTGTACATAGAAAACCCTTAAAGATGCCACCAGAAAACTACTAGAATGAATTTGGTAAGTTTGCAGGATACAAAATTAATGCACAGAAATCTCTTGCGTTCCTATACACTAACAATGAAAAATCAGAAAGAGAAATCAAGGAAATAATCTCATTTACCAGTACAACAAAAAAAAATAATAAAATACCTAGGAATAAACCTATGAAAGGAGGTAAAACACCTGTATTTAGAAAACTCTAAGACACTGATGAAAGAAATCAAAGATGACATAAACAGATGGAGAAATATACCATGTTCTTGGATTGGAAGAATCAGTATTGTGAAAATAACTATACTACCCAATGCAATCCCTATCAAACTACTAATGGCATTCTTCACAGAATTACAACAAAAAATTTTACAATTTTTATGGAAATACAAAAGACCCCGAATAGCCAAAGCAATCTTGAGAAAGAAAAATGGAACTGGAGGAATCAGGCTGCCTGACTTCAAACTAAACCACAAAGCTATAGTAATCAAGATAGTATGGTACTGGCACAAAAACAGTAATATAGATCAATGGTACAGGATAGAAAGCTCAGAGATAAACCCACAAATATACAGTCACCTAATCTATGAGGAAGGAGGCAAGAACATACAACAAAGAATAGGCAATCTCTTCAATAAGTGGTTCTGGGAAAACTGGACAGCTAAGTGTAAAAGAACGAAATTAGAACACTACCTAACACCATACACAAAAATAAACTCAAAATGGATTAAAGACCTAAATGCAAGACCAGACACTATAAAAATCTTAGAGGAATACATAGGAAAAACACTCTTTGACATTAAACAGAGCAAGATGTCTTTTGACCCACCTCCTAGAGTAATGAAAATAAATACAAAAATAAATAAATGGAACCTAATGAAACTTCAAAGCTTTGGCACAGCAAAGGAAACCATGAACAAGATGAAAAGACAACCCTCAAAATGGGAGAAAATATTTGCAAATGAAGCAACTGACAAAGGATTAATCTCCAAAATATACAAACAGCTCATGGAACTCAATATCAAAAAAACAACAAACAAACAATCCAATTTAAAAATGTGCATATCCTTTTGATTTTGAGGTCACTGGCTCTAATGAAATAAATACTTCATTACATTAAATCCTTACTTCATTTAAATTTAAGGAAAAAAATAAATGAAAAGTTAGAATACAGGCTAAAAGTTTTATTCCAGCTATAAAAATGATGCATGTTCACTGCAGATAAAATAGTAACTTAAAATCCAGGTATACAGAGATAAAATTATGAAAGCATTAATTTATAAAAGGGAAAATTCAAGGCAAAGACAAGATATATTTTCTATCAGCCCTATGATGGAAACACAAACTACAAAAAAAAAAAGTCAATTAGTACATTTACAATGTTTGGGTAATCACCCAGACCCTAAATTTTGCAGCCCTAGTGCCCCTTATGGCATATTACTACTATCTTTTTAGTTAAGTATGGGTGCTAGTGGGATATACACACCATGATTTTGACAATGCTTTAGACTAGGGTTTTGAGTGGGTCTGTCCCCAGCAATCTCTTCTCTGGGACCTTCTCCCTGTCCAGCACACACACACACACACACACATACACACACACACACACACACACAAACATGTGCACACAAAGACTTACTGGAGATAAAAATGCTGCCTTTCCTGGAGTCTCCCTTAATTTATCTCCATCAAGGCAACCACATAAACTTATTGATATTTCTTCTAAGTGTTTGAACCGGGTGAGAAAGTAAGTAGGATGAGCAAAATAATGTTCATGGAGAAAGGTTAAAATTCACCAAGTTCACATGATATTAATTCTTGGTATTTTCCATAGTTGTGACTCCTAAATAACTTATAATTTGAAACAGTATGGGTAGAATACTGCTCTCCATTATTTTTTCCTGAAACTAGGTATTGCAGTTCCCTCCTTCTGGAGACATTCCCTGAGGTAGGGGTCTAAATATGCCAGGTGTTTTCACTCACAGGAAAGTAACAAATTGCTCCCTCGGCAATTATACCAGGCTGGTTTATTGACATACAAGTGAATGAAATGTTTATACCCTGAGAGGGAGCCCCTGCATCATTGTCAAAATTACAGGTCCTCAGATCAACATTGAATGTCTTTCCCTAGAAAATGTGCAGAGATAGACAAAGAATAAGGGGAAAAGAACATAGCAGGTAGCTGTAAACAGCTGTATTTATGAAATTATATCATAATCAAAACGTGAATCCTGTTTTCTGAGAAAACTACTGAAAATCCTAACCATAATATTGTCCTCTACTCAACTGCCAGATTGGCTAATATGTTATTCTTTCAAAAATCTAGAAGCTAAATTCTCAGTACCATACAGAGTACAACCTGAAGATGAAATTGTAAACAATTTCCAAGGCTCATTTAAAATAAAATCTGATGTATCCAGGCATCAAACCATCAATTCCAAGGTTTGTTTCTGAGCAGTTCTCAGATGTGATAGATAGATGAGATAGAGGAGTACTTCAGCACCTAGCCTGGTATTGGGCACATAATAACCAATTATAATATTTATTTATTTACAGTTTTAAAATGTGAGATATCACAGTTAATTCAGAATATGGCCATTTGTGCAACAAAAATTTCTGAAGCAAAAAATATCTTTGAGAGAATCTTCTCATGTTTCTTGTGTATGGAAAATAATTTGGTATAAATTTTAGTGTTGTTTATGTTTAGAAATACAGTTCTTTCCAATCACAATTTTTTAATCTAATAACCAGACCAACCACAAGTTCAAACTATAGCATTGATAGTAATTATATTAAGCAGTCTCTGATGACTTCATCTAAATATCCTGCTTTTAAAAATTACTAATATTTTTGCCTCTTCTTCACACATGACTTCTTTCTATCTCCAAAACTTCAACTATGACACACATTAGACAGCTCCAGATGGATCCAGCTCAGGTTTTTCTGCTGAATTTCAGATTTCACATAAATCAGTATTTTGGCATTATAGCTCACCTTTTCTCCCTCCTCCACATGCATCCCTAATCTGTACTTTCTTTATTCTCTATACTAGGACTTCAATAAATAGAAGCTAATTTTGCACACCCTTCCCACTTTCAGAATTTGAAAGATTTAATCACTTCAGTTAGAAATGTCAAATTCATGTTTGTCTACCCTTATGTAGAATTATTCCATTAGTCTTCAAGTCTTATAAATTCTACCCTTTAAACGTCCCTCTGATATATTCCCTACTCTCTACATCTTCTACCTCTGCTTTAATTTTGTTCCATACTGCTTTATATTGTTCCATATTTCCTTATTTCTCATATTCTATCTATTAAAATGACAAAAATTTCATAAAAATAAAGAAAATGCATTAAAACAAACAAACAGAAAGAACATTTTTAGGGACATGTTGGAAACTGTCAAAATGTCTAATTAATATGTAATCAAAGAACAAGAAGGAGAGGTAAAGAGAGGTAAAAGAGATTTGAGTAGAATGAATATTTGAAGAAATAATGGATGAAAAGTTTTCAGATTTTTCAAAGTGACATACATTTATAGATTAAAAATTCAATAAATGATGAATAGGATAAGTTAAAAGGTAACCAAGTTTATTCACATAAAATCAACTGACTGGAAAATCAAGGTAAAGAAATGATTCAAAGAAAGTAGAGAAAATTGACATATTAAATAAAGGGGAACAATAATTAAAATGACAGTAGATTTTAAGTCAGAAATCATGGTGTCTGTAAGATGATGGGAAAAATCAATAAAGTGTTGGAAAAAGTTAAAAAAAATTTTCTACCCTAAAATCTATATTCAGTAAAAAAATGTTTTCAAGAATAAAGGAGAAATACATTATCATATGAAGAATAAACAGAAAAATTTGATGCCAGAAGATGCTTTTTTACAAGAAATGAAAAATGAAACAAATGCAAAAGTACATTAACAAGGCCAAAAAGGGAAGTATATTAGAGAGAAATTTTGATATTTGAGAGTAAAAAATAACATCAGAAATGGTAAAATTCTCAGTAAATATAAAAGTCTGTGTTCTCTTATTTAGTTTTTAAAAAATCAATGTGGCTAAGTCTGTTGTTTTAAGCAAAAAAAAAAAAAAAAAAAACCCACCAAGTTATTGTTCTTATATGTAGATCTGATCATGCCACTCACAAGCTTAATAAAACTAAAATAGTTTCTAATTTTCTATTAAATGAAACTCTTTAGAATATCATTCATTCCCTTCACAGATAAATGTCAATGTAAGCCTACTGAAATGTAAATTCTATGAGGGTGAACATTTTTCCAGTATTGTTCACTGCCATATTTCCAGTGCTTAGAAAGTGTGTCTTGTACATAACATAGTCCTTGTTATCAATAAGTATTTGCTAAATGAATGAATACTTCCAGCATCCTTCCCTCCTGGGTCTCTAATGTTGATTGTGTTTCACATGCTCTGCTCTTAGCTACCACCTTTTATTTCCCAAGATTCTCCAGCTCACCTTGAAATTCCAAGTTTATATATTAATCATTTATGTGGAATTCTCTCCACCTTTTCCAGTAAACATATATAGAATTTTTCTGCTCCCCAAGCATTCTGTGTATACATCTATTATCCTACTTAAACATTTTATTTTAAATATTTCTGTATATCATCAGGGACTGTCTTGTACACCCATCCACCCTCAAATGTTAATCAGAATCTAGATACATAATAGTAATTCAATAAATATTTAGTGAATGTAAGAATAAATGTGCCTGGTTTCAGAGGTCTATAAGAAATAAGAATTTTTTATATATTTGAACCAAAATATAAAAGGTAGATATGGTTTTTATTTAAGGGAAAGCACAAATATATATTTAAAAGAAATTTATAATAAATATGTAAATTTTGTCCCCCAAATTTTTACTTATTTTAACTATTGAATGCCCTATGACAAATCTGGACAGAGGTAGAATGCAGTGTTGACATTTAAGAAAATGATAGGGAAATAAATAACAAATAATTCTAAATAGGCTATATTCCAAAAGTTATTTTGTAAATGAATCATGTAGTGTTTGAAAGATGTTTCTTAAAGGAAAAAAAAAAAAAGGGAAGAGAGGACAGGAGAGTAGAAGAAAAAATAATGGTTATATTCTCAGATCATTCCATTGAATAAAGTTTAATCTAAAATATACCAGAGATGGCACATGTGGTACTGCTGAAAAAAAAAAAAATTAGGAACCTGCATTCCTCCTACCACCTGTATGCTGCCTTCTATCTTGAGAAATGTTCTCTGGCAGAAGTTGTACATTTTTGTAAATGGCACTATAGATTTGGCTTTGCTCTGAGATGCAGGATAAATGGGAGAAAGAAAACCAACAATCCATAATTATCAAAAAGAAAAACCAAAAACCAAAAACAGGAGGAAAGAATAGAGACAAAAATTACCATCCACTTGTGCACACATTTACCCACCTTGGGTTCAGAATGCATTGGCTACTCTACCACCATTGATAAGATAAAAGGGTTTTATCAGGCAATGCAGGCCATTGATAGGATAAAAGGGTTTAGAATTCCTCCTCCTAATTCTTGATAGAGGAATAAAAAATATCCAGAAAAACATGTTCTAGCCCATTTCTTATACCTTCTCTTTTGTAATAAATTTTGCTGGATGCATTATACAGGTACAGTGGGTTTTCTGTTTGATTACTTGGATTGTTGGTCAATTGTGAACTGGGAGTTGATTATACTTGGGTTCTGCTATGATAACAAGAATCACTTACTGAAAAAGACTGTGTCTGTTTTCTCTACATGTACCTACCTGGGTTAGCCAAGTATATAGGGAATTTTTAAGTAGCCCCCAAAAAAGGATATCAAATCAAGAGATACTTGATATCAAATTTACATTATTTCTTTACTCTGTATGCTCTTTTCACTTCTTTCTTGTTCTCTTTTCTTCTTCTATCTGCATATCATTCTTTTGACTGTACTTACTTCATTTAATAAGACAACAATTATAGTACTTTCACTCTCCTCTGTCTTTTAAAGAATATTGGCAATGAATCAGTGTACTTTTCCCAATTTTATTTATCTGATGTTCCCTGATGGATCACAGAAACTTCCCCAAACACTGGCAGTCCTAAAGGTATCAGTGAACTCCAGGGAAGAAACCTATATCCTCTTTGTCTTTATAATTCTGCAATCTTGGGCACATGACTTGCTAGACATCCCTCCTAAACTGAGCATTAGCAAATCTAAAATCAGATCACTTTACCTAATTATGATAAATAGGGGGAATGGGGAGCAATGTGATCTGTTTAGACTCTGGAAAAAAAGAATAATCTCAAATTACTTGATGAGTACCATGCTTCCCCTTTCTTCTATATCAGGCTTAAATCCTTGCTACCTTTTCTAAATGGTGCCTGAATGCTTTTTCTCTGTATGTTCTTCCTCCTTTGGAATAACCCCCGCAGATAGTGTGATAAGCTAGCAGCCAATTTAAATTAATTTTGGTAAACTGGGAAGAAATGTGTCCCTTTCTGAGATGACAGAGTTTCTCCCCGAGATCCCCAGAAATAATCTGAGAGAATGATTAGCTCTGTAATAGATTCCCATGGTGTGTGTCACTCTTAGATTGTCACAGATGTTTGTTGCTAATAGGATTTTGTGTTCCATGCCAAACATTCTAATTTCATTGTAACTTTTTTTTCTAACCATAAAATTATGACTAACATATTTAGCTTGTATTTTCAAGAAACTAATGTTCCCCAAAGGAGAACCTTGGGAAAATATTCTGGTGACTAAAATAACACAATTCTTTTTTGAAATCACAGAGTACTAACCACTGGACTGCCAGGGAATTTCCAATAACTCATTTCTCAAAAGTCTCATTGTAAATAAAAAAATAATGCCACTATATTAAACCTTAAAATAAAATAACTCATAATTGACAAAAAGGGAACTGTTTAATTTAAATTAGGAAGGGGCTAAATTATCTAAGGGAATAATATCAGTTCCATTATCAAAAGTCTTCTAATGACCACCATAAGTAGCTGTTCTGAAGTTAATTAGCTCACATGGAGGGTAAAGAATAGAGAGTTGAGGCAGTCACCAACAAAGCAAAAGCCTGTATTTGAAGGTATTTTCTAAAATACAGGGTATTTTCTAAAATAACCCATATTATTCTGTGGAATTACTTATAATTCCACATATCCATTTAAGGAATGGATATCCATTTAAATGGATATCCATTTAAGCCATATCCATTTAAGGAATATATGTAATATACACTTCAGGAAAATTCCTGTTATTCATCTAATTCCTTAAAACTTATAATAATTAGATCATCTTCACTTGCTTAGTAAAAATACAATAGAATTTTATTTTCTCCAGTTTAATACTATTATAAAAAATTAAGGGGAATGAATACCATTAAAAAAGTATCTATTTCTACTTCTTTCTGTTTGAATTTGTGATCACAGACTGAACTAAAACTTACCTTTGCCCTGTAATAATAACATCTTTCATTTTCTAGCACTTTATAGTTCACAAAGAACTTTCATGTAGATTACCTCCCTTATTTCTTAGTTTTAGAAAGTTGGTGGTAATTTACACCACTTTACAAAATGAAAAATAAAAGACTACATGAGCAGATACAGCTGATATTATTAGACTCAGTATCTAGGCAATTTAAAAAAATACATGCACTTTCATGACAAAAATTTACTCACACAGCTAAAGGTTGCTTTAACCTACTCAAGAAAGTATTCTTTTTCCTTTTTCTTTTTGTATCTATGTGAGATTATGGATGTTTAATTTACTGTAGTAATCATTTCACAATATATGTAAGCAAATATTATGCTGTACACCTTAAACTTACACAGAACTGTATGTCATTTATATCTCAATTAAACTTGAAAAAAGAAAGTTTTATGAAGTAATATAATAATATTATATGAAAATACATGGTATTGACCTCAAGTATTGGCCAAAATGGAATAGATACTAGATCTGTCTTACTACTGAAAACAACTATAACACTGAACAAAATATATGAAAACACACTATTTATCCACCTTGAACAACAGGTAGCACAGGAATATGGCCCTTGAAAGAAGAAAAACAAGTGAAGTGAGCTTATCAATCATATCAAGATTGCCTTAGCTTTCTGCTTTGAGGAGGAAAGTGGACCAGAAGTGGAATAGCAGTTTGATGAGCTAAGGAGGTAGAATCAAGAGTTCCTGATACAGAAGCAGAGCAGGTAGAATTTGTGACAGAATACCAGTAAAGTTGGAGTGTACACAAAAAGAGGACCCCACAAATCTGTATGGGTATTCATTGTGAATGAGATTACACAAGGCTCAGCAGAGAACTGACAGTTGAATAGTGCTATCAGTGACTTGGCAGTGATGGAATTTATTAGAGTTCCAGTTCAACCAAAGTGTGGAGACCTCATTGAACACATCAGGCACTCAGTTAAGCCAGCATAATGTCCACTACTAAGGAATTAGAACCATAAAGTGAAATCATGTGTAAGCTTCTAAGTTTACAACTGAGTTCACAACTTAAAGATACCTACATAAATAAGGAATTGAACCAGTTTTAACAGAACCAAAGTAATGTCAGTAATTTACTAACAACATAATCTACACTCTATATATCCTATATTTACAATATCCAGCAAATAACCACACATAATTAGACATTTAAAGAGAAAAATGTGATCCATAGTAAAGAGAAAAGTAGTCATAATCCAGATAGTAGAACTTGCACACAGGTCTTTAATGCAGAGATATTTTAAATGTATCCAAGAATTTGAAAACAAGCAAACAAACAAAACACGATCATAATGAAATAATATATGGGAAATCAATAGTAAAATAAAAATTTAATTAAATGGAAATTCTGGTTTTTAAAATTACCATATCTGATGTAAAAATCCAATTACAGTGAATAAGAAATAGTAGAGAAAAATGATAATCTTGAATATATGAATATAAATTATATAATCTGAAGAATAAACAGAAAACAATAAATTTAAAAGGTAAACATAGCAGAGCTTCAGTAACTGTAAATCTATAAAATTTGTATTTGAACTCCTAGAAGACAAAGGAGTGGGGCATAAAACTATTTAAAGAAATAATCATATAAAATTTACCAAATTTGTTTTAAAAATGAACATAGTCCTAACAATCTCTGTAAACTCCAAGAAAAATAGTGTAGAAACAACAACCAAAACTACCTAGGTAAATCATAGTCAAACTTCTGAAAACAAAAGATAAAAGGAAAACCTTGAGGAGACAGTCAAGATGGAGAAGGAGTAAGATGTGGAGATCACCTTCCTCCCCACAAATATACCAAAAATGCATCTATATGTGGAACTACTCCTACAGAAAACCTACTGAATGCTGGCAGAAGACCTCAGACTTCCAAAAAGGCAAGAAAATTCCCACATACCTGGGTAAGGCAAAAGAAAAAAGAGAAAAAAAGAAGAGGCAAAGGAATAGGGATGGGTCCTACACTTCTGGGAGGGAGCTGTGAAGGAGGAAAAGTTTCCACACACTAGGAAGCCCCCTCACTGGTGGGGATGGGGGGTGGGGTGCTTCGGAGTCACTGAAGAGAGCAGAGCAACAGGGGTGCAGAGGGCAAAGTGGAGAGATTCCCACACAGAGGATCAGTGCTAAGCAGCACTCACAAGCCTGAGATGCTTATCTGCTCACCCACTGTGGCAGGTGGAGACTGGGAGCTGAAGCTCAGGCTTCAGTCAGACCACAGGGAGAGGACTGGGGTTGGTTGTGTGAAGACAGCCTGAAGGGGCAAGTATGCCACAGCTAGCTGGGAGGGAGGTTGGGAAAAAGTCTGGACTTGGGGAGAGGCAAGAGACCATTGTTTTGGGGTGCTGGAGGAAAAGGGCTTCCTGCTTCCTGTGCCCACAGATAGCAGAGCACTGCCTACGCAAGCTCCAGAGATGGGGGTGAGCCACGGCTATCATTTCAGACCGCAGAGGTGGGCACAGACTGCTACCACTGCTTCCACTGACACAAAGAGTCATGTGTGCAAACACAGGTTACTAACCACACCCTCCCAGGAGCCTGTGTAGCAGGCCACTACCAAGGACCCGTGACCCAGGGCCAATTTCCCCTGGAGAACCCACAGCACACCTCAGGCTGTTGCAACTACATGTTGGCCTCTGCTGCCACAGGCACTCTCAGCATCCCAATTATGACTACTGAACCCCTCCCTCTCCCTAGCCAGAGTGAACAAGAGAGCCCTAAACAGCAGCTGCTTTTACCCCCTCAGGTCAGGGCAGGGAAGAGATGCCTGAGGGCAGCCTACACTCAGAGGTTGGGCCAAAACCAAAGCTGAACCCCAGGAGCTGTGTGAACAAACAAGACAAAGGGAAACCTCTCTATGCAGCCTCAGAAGCAGTGGATTAAATACCTGCAACCAGCTTGATAAACCTTACATCTATGGAATACCTGAATAGACAACGAGTGTTCCCAAAATTGAGGCAGTGGAATTTGAAGGCCACGGTAGACTTGGGGTTTGCTTTTTGCATTTGATTTGTTTTTGGTTTTATGTTTATCTTAGTTTAGTGTTTTGTTTTGTTTTGTTTTGTTGTTAGTTTCTGCTTTATAACAAAGTGAACCAGCTATACATAAACATATATCCCTATATCTCCTCCCTCTTGTGTCTTCCTCCCACCCTCCCTATCCCACTCCTCTAGGTGATCACAAAGCACTGAGCTGATCTCCCTGTGCTGTGTGGCTGCTTCCACTAGCTTTCTATTTTACATTTGGTAGTGTATATCAGTCCATGCCACTCTCTCACTTCATCCCAGCTTACCCTTCCCCCTCCCCATGTCCTCAAGTCCATTCTCTATATCTGCATCTTTATTCCTGTCCTGTCCCTAGGTTCTTCAGAACCTTTTTTTTTTTTTTTTTTTTTTTTAGATTCCATATATATGTGTTAGCATATGGTATTTGGTTTTCTCTTTCTGACTTACTTCACTCTGTATGACAGACTCCAAGTCCATCCACCTCACTGCCAATAACTCATTTTCATTTCTTTTTATGGCTGGGTAATATTCCATTGTATATATGGGCCACATCTTCTTTATCCATTCATCTGTTGATGGACACTTAAGTTGCTTCCATGTCCTGGCTATTGTAAATAGAGCTGCAATAAACATTGTGGTACATGACTCTTTTTAAATTATGGTTTTCTTAGGGTATATGCCCAGCAGTGGGACTGCTGGGTCATATGGTAGGTCTATTTTTAATTTTTTAAGGAACCTCCATACTGTTCTCCATGGTGGCTGTATCAGTTTACACTCCCACCAGCAGTGCAAGAGGGTTCCTTTTTCTCCACACCCTCCCCAACATTAATTGTTTGTAGACTTTTGATCATGTCCATTCTGACTGGGGTGAGATGATACCTCATTGTAGATTTGATTTGCATTTCTCTAATGATCAGTGATGTTGAGCATTCTTTCATGTGTTTGTTGACAAACACATGAAATGCTGTGAATGTCTTCTGAATGCTGGTAGAAGACCTTAGTTTAGTTTTTAGTGTTTGTTTTCATTTGTGAGTTTGTTTATTGGATTGGTTGCTCTCTTACTTTCTTTTTCCTCTTCTTTGTGAGTGTGTGTATATGTTTCTTTGTGTGCTTTTGTCTGTTTAGTTTTGCTTTTACCATTTGTTTTGGGGTTCTGTCTGGGTTTTTTTGTCATTTGTTTTTATTCTTCTTCTTTCTTTTTTTTTTCTTCCTTTTTGCTCATGCCATGTGTCTGTCAGGGTCTTGGTGCTCTGGATGGGTGCTGGGTCTGAGCATCTGAGGTGGGAAAGCTGAGTCCAGGATATTGGACCACCAGAGACTTCCCATCCCCATGTAATATTAATCAGTGAGAGCTCTCCCAGAGATCTCCATCTCAACACTAAGACCCAGCTACACCCAATGGCCAACAAGCTCCACTGGTGTATGTCCCATGCCAAACAACTAGCAAGACAGGAACACAACCACACCCATTAACAGACAAGTTGCCTAAGTCATAGTAAGTACATGGACACACCAAAACCCACCAACGGACATCATCATACCCACCAGAGGGACAATATCCAGCTGCCCCCAGAACACAGGCATTGGTCCCACCCTCCAGGAAGCCTACATAAGACACTGAACAAACCTCAACCACTGGGAGCAGACACAAGAAACAAGAGGAAATATGAACGTGCAGGCTGCAAAAAGGAGACCCCTAACACTGTAAGTTCAATAAAATGAGAAGACAGAGAAATATACAACAGATAAAGGAGCAAGGTAAAAACTCACCAGAACAAACAAATGAAGAAGAAATAGGCAGTCTATCTGAGAAAGAATTCAGAGTAATAATAGTAAACATGATCCAAATTCTCACAAATAGAATGGAGAAAATACAAGAAACATTTAACAAGGACCTAGAAGAACTAAAGAGCAAAATGATGAACAACACAATAAATGAAATTAAAAATACTCTAGAAGGAATCAATAGCAGAATAACTTAGGCAGGAGAATGGATGAGTGACCTGGAAGATAAAACAGTGGAAATAATTGCTTCAGAGCAGAATACAGAAAAAAAGAATGAAAACAATTGAGGACAGTCTCAGAGACCTCTGGGACAACATTAAATGCATCAACATTCAATTATAAGGGTTCAAGAAGAAGAAGAGAAAAAGAAAGGGTGTGAGAAAATATTTGAAGAGATGATACTTGAAAACTTCCATAATGTGGGAAAGGAAATAGTCAATCAAGTTCAAGAAGAAAAGACTACCACACAGGATAAACACAAGAAGAAACATGCCAAGACAAATATTGATCAAACTATCAAAAATTAAATACAAAGAAAAAATATTAAAGGCAGCAAGGGGAAAGCAACCAATAATATACAGGGCAATCCTCATAAGGTTACCAGTTGATCTTTCAGCTGAAACTCTGCAAGTTAGAAGGGAGTGGCAGGACATATTTAAAGTGATGAAAGGGAAAAAAAACTGCAACCAAGATTTCTCTACCCAGCAAATATTTCATTCATATTTGATAGAGCAATTAAAGCCTTTACACACAAGTAAAAATTAAGATAATTCAGCACAACAAAACCAGCTTTACAACAAATGCTAAGGGAAGCTCTCTAGGTGGGAAACAGAAGAGAAAAAAAAAAGACTTACAAAAACAGACCCAAAACAATTAAGAAAATGGTAATAGGAAATACATATTGATAATTACCTTAAATACAAATGTATTAAATACTCCCACCAAAAGATATAGACTGGCTGAATGGATCCAGAAACAAGACCTATATATATATATGCTGTCTACAAGAGACCCACTTCAGACCCAAGGACACATAGACTGAAAGTGAGGGGATGGAAAAAAGACATTCCGTACAAATGGAAATCAAAATAAAGCTGGAGTAGCAATATGCATATCAGTCAAAATAGACTTTAAAATAAAGACTATTACAAGAGACAAAAAAGGACACTACATAATGATCAAGGGATCAATTCAAGAAGACTTAACAATCGTAAATATTTATGCATCCAACATGGGAGCACCTTAATTCATAAGGCAAATGCTAACAGCCCTAAAAGGGGAAATTGACAGTAACACAATAATAGTAGGAGACTTTAATACCCTACTTACACCAATGGAGAGATCATCCAAACAGAAAATAAAAAAGGAAACACAAGCTTTAAATGGCATATTAGACCAGATGGACTTAATTGATACTTACAGGATATTACATCCAAACACAACAGAATATATTGTCTTTTCAAGTGCACACAGAACATTCTCCAGGAGAGATCATATCTTGTGTCACAGATCAAACCTTGGTAAATTTAAGCAAATTGAAATCATATCAAATATCTTTTCTGACCAAAGTGTTATGAGACTAGATATCAATTACAGGGAAAAAAAAACTGTAAAAAATACCAACACATGGAGGCTAAACAATACACTACTAAATAACCAAGAGATCACTGAAGAAATCAAAAAATACCTAGAAAAAAAATTACAATGAAAACACGATGACCTAAAACCTATGGGATACAGCAAAAGCAGTTTGAAGAGGGAAGTTTATAGCAATACAATCCTACCTCAAGAATCAAGAAAAATATCAAATAAATGACCTAACTTTATACCTAAAGCAATTAGAGACAGAAGAAAAAAAACAACCCAAAGTTAGCAGAAGAGGAGAAATCATAAAAATCAGATCAGAAATAAATGAAGGAAACAATAGCAAAGATCAATAAAACTAAAAGCATCCTCTTTGAGAAGATTAAAAAAAAACTGATAAACCATTATCCAGACTCATCAGGAGAAAATGGAGAAGACTCAAATCAAAAGAATTAGAAATGAAAAAGGAGAAGTAACAACTGACACTGCAGACATACAAAGGATTATGAGAGACTACTACAAAAAAACTATATGCCAAGAAAATGGACAGTCTGGTATAAATGGACAAATTATTAGAATAGTCCAACCTTCCAAGACTGAACCAGGAAGAAACAGGAAATGTGAATAGACCAGTCACAAGCACTGAAATTGACACTGTGATTAAAAATATTCCAAAAAACAAAGCCCAGGACCAGATGGCTTCACAGGTGAATTCTATCAAACATTTAGAGAAGAGCTAACACCTATCCTTCTCAAACTCTTCCAAAATATAACAGGGGGAGGAACACTCCAAAAATCTTTCTACAAGGCCACCATCACCCGGATACCAAAACCAGACAAAGGTTTCACAAAAAAACAAAACTACAGGCCAATATCACTGGGGAACATAGATACAAGAATTCTCAACAAAATACTAGCAAACAGAATCCAACAGCACATTAAAAGGATCATATACAATGATCAAGTGGGGTTTATCCCAGGAATGCAAGGATTCTTCAATATATGCAAATCAATCAATGCAATACACCATATTAATAAACTGAAAGATAAAAGACATATGATAATCTCAATACATGTAGAAAATTTTTTGGCAAAATTCAACACCCTTTTATAATAAAAACTCTCCAAAAGTGGGCATAGAGGGAACCTAGCTCAACATAATAAAGGCCATATATGACAAACCCACAGACAATATAATTCTCAATGGTGAAATTCTAATAAGCATTTCCTCTAAGATCAGGATCAAGACAAGGATGTACACTCCCGCCACTTTTATTCAACACAGTTTTGAAAGTTTTAGCTGCAGCAATCAGAAAGGAAAATGAAATTAAAGGAATACAAATTGGAAAAGAAGTGAAACTGTTACTGTTTGCAGATGACATGATACTATACATAGGGAATCCTAAAGATACTACCAGAAAATTACTAGAGCTAATCAATGAATTTAGTAAAGTTCAGGATACAAAATTAATGCTCAGAAATGTCTTGCATTCCTATACACTAACAACAAAAGGTCAGAAAGAGAAATCAATGAAACAATCACATTCACCACTGCAAAAAAAGAATAAAATACTTAGGAATAAACCTACCTAGGGATGTAAAAGACCTGTACTCAGAAAACTATAAGACACTGATGAAAAAAATCTAAGAAGACACAAACAGATGGAGAGATATACCATGTTCTTGGATTGGAAGAATCAACATTGTGAAAATGACTCTACTACCTAAAGCAATCTATAGATTCAATGCAATCCCTATCAAACTACCATTGGCATTTTTCACAGAACTAGAACAAAAAATTTCACAATTTGTATGGAAACACAAAAGACCCCGAATAGCCAAAGCAATCTTGAGAACGAAAAAAGGAACTGGAGGAATCAGGCTCCCTGACTTCAGACTATACTACAAAGCTACAGTTATCAAGATGGTATGGTACTGGCACAAAAACAGAAAGATAGATCAATGGAACAGGATAGAAAGCCCAGAGATAAACCCATGCACATATGGACACCTTATCTTTGATAAAGGTGGCAGAAATGTACAGTGGAGAAAGGACAGCCTCTTCAATAAGTGGTGCTGGGAAAACTGGACAGGTACATGTAAAAGTATGAGATTAGATCACTCCCTAACACCATACACAAAAATAAGCTCAAAATGGATTAAAGACCTAAATATAAGGCCAGAAACTATCAAACTCTTAGAGGAAAACATAGGCAGAACACTCTATGACATAAATCACAGCAAGATCCTTTCTGACCCACCTCCCGGAGTAATGGAAATAAAAACAAAAATAAACAAATGGGACCTAATGAAACTTCAAAGCTTTTGCACAGCAAAGGAAACCATAAACAATACCAAAAGACAACCCTCAGAATGGGAGAAAATATTTGCAAATGAAGCAACCAACAAAGGATTAATCTCCAAAATTTACAAGCAGCTCATGCAGCTCAATAACAAAAAAAAAAACAACCCAATCCAAAAATGGGCAGAAGACCTAAATAGACATTTCTCCAAAGAAGATATACAGACTGCCAACAAACACATGAAAGAATGCTCAACATCATTAATCATTAGAGAAATGCAAATCAAAACTACAATGAGATATCATCTCACACCAGTCAGAATGGCCATCATCAAAAAATCTAGAAACAATAAATGCTGGAGAGGGTGTGGAGAAAAGGGAACACTCTTGCACTGCTGGTGGGAATGTGAATTCGTTCAGCCACTATGGAGAACAGTATGGAGGTTCCTTAAAAAACTACAAATAGAACTACCATATGACCCAGCAATCCCACTACTGGGCATATACCCTGAGAAAACCAAAATTCAAAAAGAGTCATGTACCAAAATGTTCATTGCAGCTCTATTTACAATAGCCCGGAGATGGAAACAACCTAAGTGCCCATCATCGGATGAATGGATAAAGAAGATGTGGCACATATATACAATGGAATATTACTTAGCCATAAAAAGCAACGAAATTGAGCTATTTGTAATGAGGTGGATAGACCTAGAGTCTGTCATACACAGTGAAGTAAGTCAGAAAGAAAAAGACAAATACCGTATGCTAACACATATATATGGAATTTAAGAAAAAAAAAATGTCATGAAGAACCTAGGGGTAAGGCAGGAATAAAGACGCAGACCTCCTAGAGAACGGACTTTAGGTTATGGGGAGGGGGAAGGGTGAGCTGTGACAGGGCGAGAGAGAGTCATGGACATATACACACTAACAAACGTAGTAAGGTAGATAGCTAGTGGGAAGCAGCCGCATGGCACAGGGATATTGGCTCGGTGCTTTGTGACAGCCTGGAGGGGTGGGATAGGGAGGGTGGGAAGGAGGGAGACGCAAGAGGGAAGAGATATGGGAACATATGTATATGTACAACTGATTCACTTTGTTATAAAGCAGAAACTAACACACCATTGTAAAGCAATTATACCCCAATAAAGATGTTAAAAAAAAAAAAAAAAGAAAATGTTGGAACACCTTGTGGCAAGAGAAGTTAAGGAAGACTCAAAGAATGAAAGTCATATTGTAAGATCATAGCAGTCAGCTTAAAAGAGTCCCCAGTGGGCCAACTCTAGGAAAATTTCAGCTTCAAAATAAATGAGGATAGTAACAAGTTGTAACTGATTCAATAAAATAAGAACATAAATTCATACTGATATAAATGAACAAATCAATAAATAATTGGAGAAAAGATATTTATCTTTACAGCATACTGCCAAGAATATTACTGGGACAACTGAAAAAATTCAATATGGAATATAGATTAAATAGTATTGTATCCACATAAAATTTCCATGTTTTATTAACAGTACTTTGGTTATATAGGAAATTCTTGCTAATGTATTTTGGAATAAAGGGGCACTCTATCTCCAATCTACTCTCAAAATGCTCATAATAAATATCATACACATATTTATAAAAATAATTATAAAGCAAATGGGGAAAAGTTTAAACAAATAGTGAAGCTGGGTAAAGACTATATATGAAAGTTCCTTGTATACTATTTCTGATATTTTGTCATAAGGTTGAAATAATATCATAATACAAATTGCCAACAAAATATATATACTGTTAATTACAGATAATTATCACTATATTTTAAAGGGCAAGATTTTCTACCAATAGTTACGTTAACAAATGACATTACTGGAGGTACATATACCAATAAGTGAAAAATATGCTTTATTTTTTTGAGAAATATGCTTTATAATATATAAGCATTAAACTCACTGAGATGGATAGATATCTTAATTGGTATATGTAAAGTACCAATTTATATGAATAAATTATAAATTATATGAATTAATTTCTTTGGTATCCACTATTATTATTTATAAGTAGGATAATGTGTGCATAGTTTTTCTTTCCAAATTATGTTGCACAATTTTTTATTAAGAAGCTAAAGATTCAAGGAATTTAAGAGATTGGCATCCAATTAAGCATCCTAATTTTTTTTTTAAAAAGTGTTTTCCAACTTCCTAAGTTTATTTAAGATTTTTACAGAGGTATGAATGTGAGAATGAAAATCCCTCACTGTATATTGAAATGACATATTTTAGAATGCACATTTTACACTGTGGAAATAAATCCTAACAAGTTCTCTTGGGAGTATTATGTTTAAAAAAAGAAATGATATAGCTCTGACATAATCCACTTCACTAAACATAACTTTAAAACACTCTTTTTGAAATGTGACAGTTAACTGGAATTTTAATGTAGTAACAGAATCTGCCATATCAATGATAGAATGACGTAAATGAAATAAACTCATACACTTAATTCCAAACCCAGACTTTATTGAATGTGCAACTGATTGTTCAAGCTCAAGTCAGGATTCCAACCACTTTTTCTACATAGAAAAACAATTGGTAAATTTGAATTGCATTTTCCTTTAGGTTCCTCCTGGCATAGTTGTTTACATAAGAATTTCTGCCTCTTTTTGGATGCCCTTCTATATCAGCTAGGTGATCATGGTCAGCATTAACACATAAAATTAGGGATATCACAATGAAAGCAAGCAAGCAAAAATATAGGTAAACAAAAAAACAAAAATATAGGTAAACACAGCAGACTTTCCTTCTCTTCTTGAATTTCTAACTTATGTTTGAAATTTGAAGAAAACGTTGAATGTCTGATGTGTATCTAAATATATGGAAAAAAATGTTTAATTCATTAATGTTACAAATAAGAGAAGATAAATAATGAAAGAGAGATAAAATTTCTAAACTACACTCAAACATATAAAATGATAAGATCACTAGGCTGTGGTAGGTTATACATAGATTATATAATACCTAGAACAATGACCAAAACTGTATACAAAAAGCAAAATAAACCCAAATGAAGCAGAAGGAGGGGGACAATAAAGATAAGAACATAAATCAATAAAATTGAAAAGGCAAAACTGTAGAAAAAAAGCTAATGAAACAAAGAGATGTTTCTTTGAAAACTGACACACACAAAAAAAATTGATAAAGAAAAATAGAAAGAAAACACAATTTACCAATATCAGGGATGAAATAGGGGATATCACTATAGGTCCCATAGACATTAAAAAAAAAAAGATAATTAGGGAACAGTAGAAACAAATCTATACACATAGATATAACCACTCAAGTTGCCAATTTTTACAATTCATTAAAAAGCACACTCTACTATAATTCACCCAATATCGATCAAAGTGATCCACCATATTAACAGGCTAAAGAGAAAAAACACATGATCACATCAATCCATACACAAGACATTTGACAAAACTCAGCATCCATTCATGATAAAAATTCTCAGAAATACAGTAACAAAGGAAACTTCCTCAATTTGATATAGAGCATCTACAAAGCAACAAAAATAACAAACAAAACACCTACAAATGTTATTATTCTTAATAATCTAAGACTGAATGCTTACCCAATGAGACTCATAAATAATGTAAATTTGTCTACTCTAAATTTTTATTACTCAATATAGTGCTAGTATTTGTAAACAGTGTTGTAAGTTAAGAAAAGGAAATGAGGATCATACAGGTCAGATACAAAGGGGAAAATTCTCAATTTTTGCAGATGACATGATTGTCTACATAGAAAATTCCAAGCTATTTAAAAAAAAATCTTAAAACTAAAAAGTTATTTTAGCAAGTTGACAGGATACAAGATAAACATACAGAAATCATTCTTATTTCTATGTAGAATCAGTGAAGATATGGATAACAAAATTAAAAATGCAATGTATTTACAATTGCCTGAAAAAAATAAAGAAAACTTAGATATGAATCAAACAAAATATGTGTAGTATTTGGATTCTGAAACTGCCTAACCTTGATAAAGGTAAACAAAGATGATCTAAACAAATTGAGATATATTTCATGCTTATGAATTGGAAAACTGCATATGGTAAAGATTGATATGCAGGTTTAATGCAATTAATATTAAAATTGCAACATGATTTGTTGTAGATACTCTAACACTTATATGGAACAGGGAATGAAATAGAATAGCTAAAATAAATTTTGAGAAAAAATAATAATGTGAGAAGAATTAGTCTATGCTATTCGAAGCTTTATTGTATAGCTATAAAAATCAAAACTGTTTCATTGGAGGAAGGATAGGCATATAAATCAATGGAACTGAAGACAGAACTAAGAAATAGATACACACAAATATGCTTGATTTTTGACAAAGGTGGAAAATTAATTGGATATCTGTAGAGGGAAAAAAAAACTTGTCTTAGTCCCATGTTTTATAATATTAAATAAATATGGATTGCAACTTAAATTTATAACTTAAAACTATGAATCCTTTGAAAAAAACATAGACAATATTTGCGTTCTAGGCTAGGCAAGTATTTCTTAGATTTGACACCAAATTTGCAATATATATAAGAAAATTTAATAAATTGTACTTCAACAAATTACAAACTTTTAATCTGCAAAATATCCCACTAAGTATATGAAAAGCCAAACTATTTTCAGGGAAAAAAGTATTTCAAAGCTGCATCTACCTAGCATCTAGGATATTAAAAACTAAACAAAATAGAACAAAACTACAATGTCAACAAAAAAGACAAAAGCAAATTCAAATTAGAAAATGGGAAGAACACATGAAGATATTTTATGTAAGAGGATATCCACATGGCAAATAATCATGTGAAAAAATGTTCAATATCAACATCATTAGTAATGTGAAATTACCATTTCCCCAAAGAAGACATACAATGATCAAATAGTACATGAAGATGTTTATCACTAATCATCAGGAAAATGTAAATCAAAATCACACTGAGCTATCACCCCACATCTGGTAGAATGACTGTTATCAAAAAGACAAGAGATATCAAATACTGATGAGAATATGAGAAAAGGAGAACCTTGGTGGGAACATATATTGGTAAAGACACTATGGAAAATAGTATAGACATCATACAAAAAATTAAACATATAAATACTATATGATACAGCAATCCCATTTCTAGGTATTTATCCAAAGGAAATGAAATTAGGATCTCATAGATATATCTGCACTCCCATGTTCATTGCAGCATTATTCACAAACGCTAAGAGATGGAAACAACTTAAATGTCTATCAACTGATGAATGGATAAAAAAGAATGTGGAGAACATGGATATACACAGACACACACAGAAGAATATTTTTCAGCCATAGAAAAAGATGGAAATTTTGTCATTTACAACAACATGGATGCCACTTGAGGACCTTATGCTCAGTGAAATAAGTCGGACAGAGAAAAACAAAAACTGTATGATCTCATTTACATGTAGAATCAAAAAAAGCTGAACTCATAGAATCAAAGGGTAAAATCGTTGTTGCCAGGGTCTGGGCTGGAGCCGGGGAGATAATGGAGCTGTGGGTCAGAGGCTATAAACTTCCAATTATAAAAGAAATAATTCTGGGTATCTTATGTATAATATGGTGACTATAGTTAATAATGTTGTATTGTATACTTAAAAGTTGCAGAAAAGTAGATTTTAAATGTTTTCATCATAATGACAACAGCAACAACAATTAATGGTAAATATACGAGGTGAAGAATGTAACTACCCTTACTGTGATAATCACTTCTCAATGTATACCTGTATTAAATCATCATGCTGTACATCATAGACTTACACAATGTTGTCTATCAATTATATCTCAATAAACCTGGAAAAAGCAATCTATGATGCATCCATACCATAGAACACTATTCATCAATAAAAAGATATGAACTGTGAATCTCCAGAAAACTGTGCAAAGTGAAAAATCCAGTTCCAAAATGTTACATACTGTATGATTTCATGTATATAACATACTTGAAATGACAAAACAATAAAAATGAAGAGATTGTTACCTGCCAGGTGTTAGTGAGGGAGTGGGTGAGAGGGAAGTGATTGTAGCTATAGAAGAGCAACTTGTGGGATCCTTGTAGTGATGAAAATGTTCCCCATACTGACTGTGTCAAAGCCAGTATCCTTGTTATGATATTCTACTATAGTTTTGTATGGTGGTAAAATTTGATTACAGGTACATGAGATGTGTATTATTTCTTACAACTGTATATAAATCTAAAATTATCTCAAAATAAAAATGTTTAATTAAAAGAAGACCTCTTGAAAATCAAATATGTGTTAGAGTAAAAACACACCTAATAACTAAGGGAGAAAAATTAGGTAAAAACTGAAGTTTGATTTCTGGATTTAGTAATTAACTTTTCTTCTAGGATTTTATGTTTTGTTTGTTTTTAAGTCTATGTAAGTTCACACTTGTGAACAACCTCAAATACACACATATTGCATACATCAACTTGAAATTGAGCATGAGTAATTTCATATTTTTACTACAAATGAGGAATGGTATCTAAGGTATTTTTTTTTTTATATAATGTGTCCCTGGCACAGTGCCTGGCATGAAAATGGAAATGTTCTGTAAAGCAACAATCATACTGACTTATGAATCAATAACTGTCAACACACATTCTCCCCAACAAAAAGCTCTGACTCAAATATCCTGACATTATGGCAGGGAACATGTAATAAGGGAGAAGTGGGCTGATGTTGCTGTTGACATCCTTTTAGGAATCTGTATTGAAGAACCTTTGATATTATCAACTTTGTAGCAACAAGGGCCCTTGAAGCAAAAACTACCATATGGCAGAACTTCTCTTTGATCACCAAACCATTTCAAAGTTGTGCTTATGCCTCTAAACCTTAAATAATAAACAATATCATAGCACTTTCATATTATGAAATAATTTGAATTTAGAGGAAAATACTATATTTAAATTATAATTAGCTCTAGTGATTTTATTTTACAGAATTAATGGATTAATTTCAGTTAGTTGGTGTGACCCATGAACACCTGTTTGATTGCAAATAAGATCACTGAAGGTCATAAGTGAGAAGCCTCTAGTGCTTTTTCAATATTAACCTGGAATAATAGGATAAACAATCTGGCATTTTGTCTGCTAGAATCCACTGACTGAGTTGATTTCCCTTGGTCTAAAAGAATTTAGACTTAATGCTTCTTGGAGACAACCAGATTTTGATGTGTTCCTCACCCTCAACTCCCTTGACATAATGGACAATATGGCCTGCTAGGAGAAGTGGCTTGCCTAAGTCCAAGAACCTTTGATTATTTTGCCCATTGGGTCTGGGAATCAGTGGGAGGCAGCACTATAACTGGTATATGATTTACTCATACCTGGTGTGTCTGCTTTTTGGACATCAGAGTCCACTCAGACAAATACAAATAAATTAGGAGAAGGAGGCAAGATGGTGGAGTAGAAGGATGTGAGCTCACCTATTCTTACAGAAACACTAAAATCACAACTAACTGCTAAACAACCACCAACAGAAAAATGCAGGGACCTACCAGAAAAGATACCCTACTTCCAAAGACAAAAGAGAAGCCACAGTGAGATTGTAGGAGGAGCACAACTGTGATAAAATCAAATCCCATACATGCTGTGTCGGCGACCTGAAAATTGGAAAATGATTATACCACAGAAGTTCTCTCACAGGAGCAAAACTTCTGAGCCCCACATTGGGCTCCACAGTCTGGGGGTCTGGCAATAGGAGGAGGAGCTTCCCAGGGAGTCTGGCTTTGAAGGCCAGTAGGGTTTGACTGCAGGTATTCTACAAGACAGGGAGAATTAGAAACTCCACTTCTGGAGGGCACAAATAAGGTCTCATGCACAACAGGACATGGGGAAAAAAGCAGTGACCTCATAAGAGACTGGGTCGGACTTGCCTGCTAGTGTTGGAGGGTCCCCTGCAGAGGCAGGGGGTGGCTGTGACTCATTGTGGGGACAGGAACACTGGAAGCAGTGGCTCTGGTGAGTGCTAATTAGGGGTACCAGAAGGAGAAGAGAAAGAAAAGGACCTGAGAAAATATTTCAAGAGATGATGAAAATTTCCCTAACATGGCAAAGGAAACAGTCATCTAAGCCCAGGAAGCACAGAGAGTCCCAAGAAGGATAAACCAAGGAAGAACATGCTGAGACACATAATAATCAAATTGGCAAAAACTAAAGACAAAGAAAATAATATTAAAAGCAACAAGGGAAAATCAACAAATAACATACAAGGGGACAAGGGAACTCCCATAAGTTCATCATCTGATTTTTCAGCAGAAACTCTGCAAGCCAGAAGGGAGTAGTATGATATATTTAAAGTAATGAAAGGGAAGAACCTACAATGAAGACTACACCACCCAGCAAGGCTTTCATTCAGATTCAATGGAGAAATCAAAAGTTTTACAGACAAACAAAAGCTAAAAGAATTCAGCACCACCAGACCATCTTTGTAACAAAGGCTAAAAGAATTTCTCTAGGCAGGAAAAAAAGGGTCACAACTAGAAACAAACAAAAAAAAAATTATGAATGGAAAAGCTCACTGGTAAAGGCAAATATATAATAAAGTTAGGAAATAATCTGCACAAAAATATGATACCAAAACCAGCAATTGTGAGAAGAGGAGAGCACAAATGCAGGCTATTAGAAATGCATTTGAAATAAAAAGGCAAGGAACTTTAAAAAATCTTGCTTATACAAAGACTGTTATATCAAAACATGGTATCCACAAACCAAAAATCTACAATAGATACACACATAAAAAAGAAAAAGGAATCTAAACACAACACTAAAGTTAGTTATCAAATCACAAGACAACAGTACAAAGAGGAAGGGAAGGAAAAACAGCTACAAAAACAAATGCAAAACAATTAACAAAATAGTAATAAGAACATATATGTTGATAACTACCTTAAATGTAAATGGATTACAAGCTCCAACCAGAAGACATACACTGGCTGAATTGATACAAAAAAAAAGACCTGTATATATGCTGTCTACAAGAGACCCAGTTCAGATCTAGAGAATCAAACAGATTGAAAGTGAAGGGATGGAAAATGGTATTCCATGCAAAAGGAAATCAAAAGAAAGCTGGAGTAGCAATACATTTATCAGACAAAATAGACTTCAATATAAAGACTATTACAAGAGACAAAGAAGGGCACTACATAATGATCAAGGGATCAATCCAAGCAGAAGACATAACAATGGTAAATATCTATGTACCCATCATAGGGGCACATCAATATATAAGGCAAATGCTAAGAGTCATAAGAAGGTAAATTGACAGTAATACAATAATAGTGGGGGGCTTTAACACCCCACTTACACTAATGGACAGATCACCCAGACAGAAAATTAGTAAGGAAACACACACCTTAAATGATACATTACACCAGAAAGACTTAATTGATATTTATAGAACATTCCATCTGAAAGCAGCAGAACACAATTTCTTAACAAGTGCACATGGAACACTCTCCAGGATAGATCAAATGTTTGGTCATAAATCATGCCTAAATAAATTTAAGAAAATTTATATCTCATCAAGCATCTTTTCTGACCACAATGCTATGAGATTAGAAATCAAATACAGGAAAAAAACTAAAAAACACAAACACATGTAGGCTTAAAATATTTGTTACTAAATAACCAATGGATCACTGAATAAATCAAAGAAGAAATCAAAAAATACCTAGAGACAAATGACAACAAAACACATCAATCCAAAACCTATAGGACACAGCAAAAGCAGTTCTAAGAAGGAGGTTTATAGCAATACAATCTTACCTCAAGAACAAGATATATCTCAAATAAACAACCTAACCTCACACCTAAAGCAACTAGAGAAAGAAAAACAAACAAAACCCAAACTTAGTCGAAATAAAGAAATCATAAATATCAGAGCAGAAATAAATGAAACAGAGATGAAGGAAACAATAGCAAAGATCAATGAAACCAAAAGCTGGTTCTTTGAGAAGATAAACAAAATTGGTAAAACTTTAGCCAGACTCATCAACAAAATCAGGGAGAGGACTCAAATCAATAAAATTAGAAAAGAAAAAAGGAAAAGTTACAATGGACACCACAGAAATACAAAGGATCATAAGAGACTACTACAAGCAACTATATGCCAATAAATGGACAACCTAGAAGAAATGGAAAAATTCTTAGAAAGGTGCAATCTCCCAAGATTGAACCATGAATAAATAGAAAATATGAACAGACCAATTACAGGTACTGAAATTGAAACTGTGATTAAAACACTTCCAATAAACAGAAGTACAAGACCAGATGGCTTCACAGGCTAATTTTATCAAACATTTACAGAACAGGTTACACCTATCCTTCTGAAACTATTCCAAAAAATCTCAGAGGAAGGAAAACTCCTATACTCATTCTATGAGGCCACCATCTCCCTGATGCCAAAACCAAAGATATCACAAAAGAAGAAAATTACAGGCCAATATCAATGATGAACATAGACACAAAAATCCTCAACAAAATTCTAGCAATCTGAATCCAACAATACATTAAAAGAATCATACACCATAATCAAGTGGGATTTATCTCAGAGATACAAGATTTTTTCAATATCCACAAATTAATCAGTGTGATACACTACATCAACAAACTGAAGAATAAAAACCATATGATCATCTCTATAGGTGAAGAAAATCCTTTTGACAGAATTCAACATCGTTTTATGATAAAAACTCTCCAGAAGGTGGGCATACAGGGAACATACCTCAACATAATAAAGGCCATATCTGACAAACCTACAGCTAACACCATACTCAAAAAAAAAAAAAAAGCTGAAAACATTTCATCTAAAATCAGGAACAAGACAAGGATGTACACTGTCACTTTTATTCAACATAGTTTTGGAAGTCCTAGCCATGACAATCAAAGAAGAAAAGGAAATAAAGGGAATCCAAATTGGAAAAGAAGAAGTAAAACTGTCACTGTTTGCAGATGACATGATATATACATAGAAAACGTTAAAGATACTACCAGAAAACTACTAGAGCTCATTAATGAATTTGGTAAAGTTGCAAGACAAAATTAACACACAGAAATCTCTTGCATTTCTACATGCTATAAATGAAAAATCAGAAAGAGAAATTAAAGAAACAATCTCATTTGCCACCTCATCAAAAATAATAAAATACCTAGGAATAAACCTATCTAAGGAGGCAAAAGATCTCTACTCTATAAACTAATATGCTGATGAAAGAAATCAAAGATGACACAAATAGGTGGAAAGATATACCATGTTCTTGGATTGGAAGAATCAATATTGTCAAAATGACTATACTACCCAAGGCAATCTACAGATTCAATTCAATCCAATCCCTATCAAATTACCAATGGCATTTTTTCACAGAATTAGAACCAAAACTCTGTATGGAGACACAAAAGATGCTGAGTACCCAAAGCAATCTTGAGAAAGAAAAATGGAGCTAGAGGAATCAGGTTCCCTAGCTTCAGACTTCATCAAAACAGTATGGTTCTGGCACAAAAACAGAAACATAGATCAATGGAACAGGATAGAAATCCCAGAAATAAACCCACAAACCTATAGTCAATTAATCTATGAGAAAGGAGGCAAGGCTATACAATGGAGATAAGACAGTGCCTTCAATAAGTGTTGCTGGGAAAACTGAAGAGCTACATGTAAAAAAAAAATGAAATTAGAATGTTCTTTAACGTTCTTAACCATACACAAAAGGAGACTCAAAATGGATTGAAGACCTAAATGTAAGAGCAGATACTATGTAACTCTTAGAGAAAATATAGGCACAGCACTCTTTGACACAAATTGCAGCAATATCTTTTTCGATCCATCGCCTAGAGTAATGGAAATAAAAACAAAAATAAACAAATGGGACCTAATCAAACTCAAAATCTTTTTTATAGCAAGTGAAACCATAAACAAAATGAAAAGACAACCCACAGAATGGGAGAAAATATTTGCAAATGATGTGCCCGACAAGGGATTAATCTCCAAAATTTACAAAAACTCATGAAGTTCAATATACAAAAAAAAGATAAAAAAAGTGGACAGAAATCCTAAATAGACATGTCTCCAAAGAAGACATACAGATGACCAAGAGGTACATGAAAAGATGCTCAACATCACTAATTATTAGAGAAATGTAAATCGAAACTACAATGAGGTATCACCTAACACTAGTCTGAATGGCCATCATCAAAAAGTCTACATACAATAAATGCTGGAGAAAAGGGAACCCTCCTACACTGTTGGTGACAATGTAAGTTGGTACAGTCACTGTGAAGAACAGTATGGAAGTTCCTTAAGAAACTAAAAATAGAGCTACTATATGATCTAGCAATCCCACTCCTCGGCATATATTCAGAGAAAAACATGGTTCAAAAGGATACATGCACCACAACGTTCATTGCAGCGCTATTTACAATAGCAAGGACATGGAATCAACCTAAGTGTCCACCGACAGATGAGTGGATAAAGAAGATGGTGTACATATTTACAACGGAATATTATTCAGCCATTAAAAATAATGAAATAATGCCATTTGAAGCAACATGGGTGGACCTGAAGATTATCATACCAAGTGCAGTAAGTCAGACAGAGAAAGACAAAATATCATTTGATATAGCTTACATGCAGAGTCTCAAATAATGATAAAAATGAACTTATTTATAAAACAGAAATACACATCACAGACTTAGAGAACAAATTTATGGTTATCAAGGGGGAAAGGTGGGGAGGAGGGACAGACTTGGAGTTTGGGATTGACATGTATACACTGCTATATTTAAAATAGGTAACCAACAAGACCTACTGTATATAGCACATGGAACTTTGCTCAATACTCTGTAATAACTTAAATGGGAAATGAATTTGAATAACAATAGATAAATGTTTATGTATAACGGAACCACTGTTGTACACATGAAACTAACAAAACATTGTTAATCACCTCTACTCCAATATAAAATAAAAATTAAAAATAAAAAACAGAGAAGTTTGCACATAAAAAATTAAAATGCCCTTAATAATTAGTCTTTTAAAGACTAATTCTGAAACAAGCCTTTGGAAATGGGAAAATGTGTGTCAGTATATGTTCAATGATTATCCTACTCAAATAAGCTGTGTATCTTATAGCTCATAATTTGCCCATAGCACAAAAGCAAAAAAGAAAAAGTTGAGTGGCATTTTGGGGGTAGTGTTTTCAGACATTTATAAGAAAATGAAATGATAGACATAGTCTAAACTTTACCCAACTGTATACATTTAGAATTTAGAGACATCTGAGTCCTAAATGAGTGGACACATCAATTGTTTCAGCATTCCCTCTCCCCAAGGTTTTCAGCTGTGGAGGAGATGTTAAGCAGAGAGAATTAGCAGAATCTTGCACATTCTCAAGATATTATATTCAAAGTCAGTGCTGAAGTTGAATAAAATATATTTTTATATTTCCAATATAAAATATTGGAAATTATGGCCAACTTCTCCCAGTTCAAATACAACAAGAATACAAAGGCAGAAAAATATAAGAGGTTGGTGGTAGGACTTGAGACTAATAAATGATCTAATTAAATTGTCACCTAGTCATGATTCAGCTTAACAGTAAGAAATCTGACTGATCAACCCCTTATTACAACTACCAGACAAAAGATAGAGACTGAATGCATTGTTACATAAAGAAACAAAAGCAAAATATATTATACTTTTGTCTTTGCTGCTTTTTTATACTCACTGTGGCTGATTCATTTTGTTGTGCAGTGGAGGCTAACACAACATTGTAAAGTAACCAGACTCCAATAAAAATTAACTTAAAATAAAACAGGAGACATTTTGAAATTTCTGGAGATATTTTTGATAGTCACAACTGTGAAGATGATACTGACTCCTAGGGAGTAGAGGCCAGGGGTGCTGCTAAACATCCTACAATGTATAGACAACCCCACTCAACACAATGTTGACAGGACTGAGATTGAGAAATGCTGCTGTAGTGGAAAATGCTTGATTACTGGGGCAAAAATTGCACCAAATTAAATGCACTTAGAAGCAGCTATCTCTGAAGTAGATACTGCTTTGCCTTAAAAAGCCCACACCTTTTCCTTTAATATTCACACATGTTCAGTGAAAAACTGAAAAGTACTTCCATCATTTGACTGAATTAACTTGAGCTATCTTTTTGATCTTCATTTGTACCTTGTTTTCTC